>NC_057800.1:89940820-89957174 GCF_018294505.1 Triticum aestivum
CAATCCCCGCGCCACCGCCCCGCCCCGCCACCGCCGGCGACCACCACCCCCATCCTGAACCCTAAGATAGATAGTGGGGTACCTCTCCGGCGAGCCCCCCTCCCTGTTGCGGTTGGTTCTTCCTTCACCCCAGCGGCATCGGAGTGAAGTGTAGCTAAATCGGAGCAGCATCGCAAGCAAGAGCGAGAGCAGCAGCGCGAGCAAGAGCAATAGCAAGAGAAGACCAGGCAGGGGACCGAGAGCAAGAGCAGAGCAGCAGCACGAGCGAGAGCTAAAGCAGCAGCAGGTCCTACTGATGTGGACGTCGCCGCTGAGGGAGCGACGCCGTGGAGGAAGTGGCTGGCGACGCTGCCATGGATGGAGCCGCGCAGTGTCGGCTCGGGACCGAGAGCCGGCAGCACCGTGAGATCGAATCAAGAAGAAAATGTGGCGATTAGTGTACAACCTCTTTGGTGGCGCCGATTAGGCCGCAGCTTCATTAGAGGAAACAGTGATGATGATGCTCTTTCGGTGGTGTAGGTGAAGACAGCGGTGTGGGAATGGAGGTGGCGCAAAAGACGAGGGGAACATCGGGGCAGCTCATTGGAGGTGGAGGACGGGGTGGCTGAACCGGCGGGACGATGAGATCAATGACGGATCCTCATCCGGTACGGTGGATGAGGGACGTCGAGGTGTTGCTGTGGACGACGTCGTCAGGGAAGAGGCTCCAGCTGGGTGGCGGACGGAGCAGGGTGTGGGGTTTCGTCGCGGGGTTTCGTGGCCTCGGGCGGATGGGATGGCAGTGGGGAACCATGGCTTAGAGACTCGCTTGTCCGAAATGTGGAGTAAGTTACGAAAGTACCCCCACCGATTTGAGGTGGTTCTTTCGGTTCAGGGGTACCACGGGCATTTCGCGTGTCGGGATTTCACGGGAGGTGGGAGTTTTCGCGCGTGTTGTAATTTCTGAATAGCAAGGCGCGGGTTGAGATGGATGGAGTTATCGGAGCACAACGAGACAAAGATATATCTTAAATATTTCGGGCTAACAAGGCATGGGTTGAAATTTCTGGACAAGCCTAACGTGTACTTTACCAAATTAATGTGCCCTACAAATGTCATTCAAAACTTTGAATTCATGTTATGTTCAATTAAAATATTTTGCTATGTGTATAATGCATGCAACCTACTACTCAAATGAATGTTTTAGTGCATTCCAAACGTATATACTACCGCTTCAATATGAACTAAATTTGAATTTGTTTCTCTATTTGAATAAGATCTACAGTAATGATTGTTGTGAAGTCAAAGCATTTGAATTCGTTTCTCTGTTTTAATAAGATCTACAATCATTATTATTGTCAATTTAAACCATCGTTTGTGTATTATCTTCACAGCACACCACATGATTAGTCTCGAGTTACATATGAACTATGTGTACTATATGAACTCGAACTAGATTTTTTGAATCCACTTTATTTTGATTTCAAATCACATTACATTTCTAGCTCTAGCTAGATCTTCATAATCTAAACCATGTCTCATATGTATAATGTGTTTATCACATTATGTATGGTGCCCCGCCCCATATGCCTACAAGTATTTAGATGTGAGTTGCAAACACCACACATTACCACAAATTCAAATAAAATGTGAGAATGTTCGATATATAGTATTGTTTAGATTGTTCGATATTTAGTTGTAAACTGCAAACGCCACACATTATCACAAATTGAAATAAAATGTGAGATTGTTTGATGTATAATATGGTTTAGATTGTTCAGCATTTAGCTGTGAGTTGCAAACACCATGCATTATCACATTATGGTATAGCATGTGCACAGCACGTGTATCACCGCTGTATTCATGCATGCAATGTTTTAAACACTATGATCTCCAATTCAAATATATGAATCTGCTTTCAAATCAAATTATGATCTTTGTTAGTCTCTTACACCCACACAATCCTCTAACCTTTGTAGCTACCACTAACTTTCTCTCGTGCATGCACACGCCCTCCTTGACCTCCCCCTCCCTCGGCATTCTATCCACCGGGCACATTCATTTTTTACTTTAGGTCGTTCTCCCAGAGTGTCCACAAGTCCTTTCCGACACACACCGATCGATAAACCTCTCCAGCGATGCCTGCCTACAACATACAAACACACCTTCAATCTCCTCCTTTATGTGTCCTTGCCTCGTGTCTCTCATACGGTCAGACACACGTGTAAACTCTCGCCCCTCTTTTCATCGCTCTCTCACAACCGCACACTCCTCCCCCTATCTAGCTAGTAGTTGGGCCTCACGCACCACCTCCTAGCTCCATTCTCTCTGTCTATCTGTCTCGCTGGGCCTTATTAGCCTGTAACAAATGGACGTACACCGACCGATCTCTCGCTATACATATAGCTAGCTAGGTCCTTATAACTCGTTTTTACCCACACGTCAATCGATCTACCTCATTAGTTGTGTCTCTCCCTTCCTCCGACCAACAACAATTGATCTACCGATCTAGTTAGGTTTCCTTACCAAACACATGGTTCCCCTTCATCATCCATGGATGCGTCCCGACAGATCTATCACGCACAGGCACACACAGAAACACATCCCCACTCTTATTGAAAACATTGTAGTTCCACCCTCAGTTTGTCTAGTAGGCCTCTCCCACCATCTTCGAGAAGTAACTTCATCACCCATCCAGCACTCTACCCCTCTCCCTCCCTCTCCCTCCCTCTCTCTCCTCTATCTCTCTCCCATCATATTTCCCGTCCTTCAGTTATGTATGGATGTCGACCGATCTCCCTCAAGACATAGCTGGGTCTCTCCTTCTCAACACATATTCGAGTCATTCTACCTCTATAGTTAGGCCTCTGCCTACCCCTCCCACCACCCCCCTCCCTCCCACACACACCGATACATTGAGCACTCTAGTCATGTTTCCCTGCCACACACAAAATTGACGTGCGCCCTCTAACGTTTCGGTAGGCCAGTCGCCCTATATCTTTGACTTGTACACACACACAATTTCGATGGCTCTCTTCATCGATCTCGCACCCACCCACTTGATCCTCTCTTCGAATCTATCGATAGCTATGACCCCTCCCTCTCTTCTCGTGGATTGCCTGACCCTCTATGTATGATATGGATAGGCCTCCATTTCACACACACATTGCATGCTAAATTTTGTTTGAGATGTCATCGACACATATCCCCACAAATAATTCACGAAATCAACCCCCCACCCCACCCCCACCCCAAAACAAAAAACACTCATGAACGCGGTTTGTATCTCTCACACACACCCATGTAGGTGGGGAACGTGCACGAAGAGAAGAGGTGCATGCACGGTGCACGTACTCCCGTCGGGTACACGATGGAGCTCATTTCTGTACGAAAAAGGCAGCCCACGTGGTAATTTGGCACGTGTACTGGTTGTCCACTTGGTGGAGGGAGGATCGTCTACCACGCGTGAACAAACAAATTGCGTTGACGTGTTATGTTAAAAAAAGAGGCAAACCATGTGGGGCCTACCTTAGAGGCAATGCTCTATACACTGGAGTACTTTTGATGTGTCCTGTCAACTCGCAAAATGAGGAGAAGCTTGCTTAGTACGCCGTCTCCCCGCCCACGGGCGCGGTGGCTCGCAGGATGAGGTGAAGCTTGCTTACTACGCCTTACGCCCGCTCCCTCGCCCATGCGCACGGTGGCTCACAGGACGAAGAGAAAAATTTACTACTCCCTCCGTTTACTCCTCGTCCCTACTACCTTGGTTATAGAGATTATATCATATTGTTTGGAATATATATGTCCTTTAGTAGATTTCAATATGAACTACTAGTACATAATCCAAACACTGATGTATATAGACGTATTTTAGGGTGTAGATTCACTCATTTTGCTCCATATGTAGCACTCTCCCTCGCCCCTCGACTCTCGCCCACGTGGTGGACGTGCAGCAATTCATTCGGTCTCATATAGCCAGAACGATATATATTGCACTACCATTATTGCTTGACTTCCCGAAGAGGCGAAGAGCCAATCGCAAGGTCAATATTTTGGAGATGCCAAGCGCAAGGTTATAGGAGAACGAGTAGTAGTTACCGCGTCATTTATAAATAAAGTTTTTTTCTTCAGTGGCACGTACGCAATATGATAGGTTCATATGGAGAGAAAAGGAGTACAAAGTCGGGACGGGCCAGCCTACACGGTTGCTTGCTGGGGTTGCTCTCATCACACTCTCTCACACAAAACGACTGTGGCCACATCTCTAACATCCCGACGGATCACGTCCGCTTGGGGAAGGGGTGGATGCTTAGTGTAGATGCGGTGGCCGTCGCCGACGGCGAAAACCCACTGTCGGCACGTCCCGATCAGGGGTCCCCGCCGTTCTCTCTCACAAAGCCGGTGAGGTTGCCTTCGTCCCTTGCACACTGCCGCGACATGGGCAGTTGCCGCCTCCCGCCGCCCTCCTCAAGGTTGAGCTACGTCCCTTAGGTACAACTCCCTTTACAGCCGGCTTGCACCACTGCTCCAGCTTCCCACATCACTCCCTGTGGATATTTCTCTACTTCTTTGCCCCGCACATACCTCTACTGGCTTCTACGTACTATATTTGTAATGAGTTTATGTCTCATCAACTAGTCCCAGTAATCTTATTCTAATCACGCTTGTTCAATTTCTTTGCCACAAGGATGCTCACCTCGATTTTGGTGAAACTGCACAAAATGATCCGATGGTCAAAAGGTTGCAAACTTCATTTATTAGGAAGCTCGAACGTTGCCAGCAAATTGAAGCCTTGTCAGGGTTCACGGTTCAAGGGCTAGGGACTGCATAGGTCGGTTTTTTCTTTAGCTGCCTCTGTTCCAAAATAAGTGTCAACTTTAGTAGTAGTACAACTTTGTACTAAAGTTTGCACAAAGTTGAGAAACTTATTTTGGAACGGAGGGAGTACATATTTGCTATGATCTGTCAATCATTGAGATGCAATAGCATGCATGTTAGTCTCCTTTGTATTTGATGAAATGTTGCAACGGGCAACCTTGGATGCAAGATACATGTAAATGAAGCTGGAAGCTTCATATCATTGTACAAATTTATCTCGCTGATAAATTATAGTACATACTATACTAGTACTTCCTTCGTTCCTAAATATAAGTCTTTGTAGAGATTTCACCATGAACCACATGCGGATGTATATAGATGCATTTTAAGTGTAGATTCATTCATTTTGTTCCATATGTAGTGGAATCTCTACAAAGACTGATATCTACTAGTAATAGCTAGCCCCCACTACTAGGAATTCTCTATCCTCTCCTTGAGCCACGTCATCAAAATTGATGTAGCCATTAGATGAAGTAAATCAGTCCATAATAGTCGTCTGATCTTGACGTTGAGAGGCTCCGCACTAAGCCACATGCAAGCATGTAGAAATACCGTGCCACATGCATGTGAGTGGGTTTTAAATCACATCAAAATGTCTGCATGCAAGCATGCACCGATAGCATGCATGTAAGTGAGCTTTTAAGTCCCATTAACATGTCAAAAAGAAAAATATAATCCCATTATGCAGTAGGAGTTCAGGAGTTGGCTGATCTTTTTTCCTTATGTGGGATGATCTAAATGATGATGGGAGTTTATTTAGTTTGGCTACCACATTTGTCATGCGGTTATAGAGTTTTTTTTGTTCTATGAAATCGATAATTTTGCGCAGTGAGATATACGGCTGTTCCGCGCCAATGCACGGGGACTCATCTAGTGATATTTAGGAACGGAGGGAGTACTATGTAAAGAGTTAGGTGTCGCATGGTGATAGTAGTGTGAGGTGGGCCATGTAATCACTGAGCCTGCGTGTTTTCACTGCTCTTGCACGCCACCGTTGTATGAATGGAGAAAATTGTAATCTAGTAGTAGTAGTATACCTCCTTTCGCCGAAAGTGTGGGACATCCAGCAGTCCTACCACCTCAGTAATAAAGACCAATGAGCCATCAAATCACATAGACCCAGCAGTAAGTTGGACGGACGAAGCAACCACCACTCTTGCGCTAGTGAGAGGTCACGTCCACTCTACCCGGGCATGGATGCAGCATCGATTCTTTGGAGCAGCCTGACCGTTTCGGGCGGGAAGCGCGCGCGGGCGATGGAGGGGCTTTGCGTGGGCCAGGCTGGTCAGGAGTGGGCATGGTAGCTGTCCGCATGTCCCTACCAGACACGCCCGGAAACGGGAGGATGCACCGACTCTCGCGGCTAAAATCATACACTACACAACATCTCTCTGTAGGAGTAGGTCGATCTGTTGCTCTCTCTAACACACACATGGTGTTAAACACACACACACACACACACACACACACACACACACACACACACACACACACGCACGCACCTTGGTCCCGTTGCACCTTCTAACGTGGCTTATTACACCTAGACGGAGGGAGTAGTAAGTATATGAGATACGGTGGCACACTGACTTAAGTCGAATACAAGTGGCCAAAATTTGTGTGCATGTTATAATAAGGATTCACTTAAAATAGTACGTGTGCGGACAGAGGGATCAATTGGACAGTGTTCCCGAGCAGTAGCGAGATGTGTGAGGTAAGATACACCGCTGACGCTTTTCATTTTTCTTATTAATTTGTTTGTTTCACCCTCTGACTGGTGGGACCCAACGTACTACGTGGAGAGAGGTAAGGTGACTAAGGCTGCATTATTTTTGCACCATTGTGGATAGTCTTACCACCAAATCCACATGACACGATTATGATTGAAATCCTAATGACTCCCACACACACAAAAAACATGGCATGCTTGTCACACGAATGCAGGAATGTATAAAAGGTTATTTCCCTCTCGTTGAACATAACGGGAGGGTTGTGTAGCTGGTTAGCCTGTTCACTCACTCTCTCGCCCTCTCCCGCTGGAGCCTCAACGCTTGTAGTTGCTCTCCTCACACTCTCTTGCCCTCTCCAGATCTAAACAAGACTTCATTGGCCTCTCTCTCCCCTCACTTCTGCTCAAAGAGCCGGCAGGATCCGTCCGCCGGGAAGGGAAGGAGGCTTAACGATGTCTCCGTCGGCGAGGGACTACCGGTGCAACTGTTCACTTTCCACCCAGTGGCGGCGCGGGAGGGCCTCCGACCCCTTCTTCTTCGTCGCCGTCTCGTCGCCCACCGAACCACGCCCAAAGAACCTTAAGGTATAATTTACTTACTCCACATGCATTGCTCTAGCTGCATGTATACCATGAATCTAGGACGTGGTTCAGAGAGGAAAGGAGTGGGGGAAAGTAGTGGGAAAAGTTGTATATAGCACGAATCTAGGACGTGGTTCAAAGAGTAAATGAAGGGGGAAAGTTGTATAGCATTAATCTAGGAAGTGGTTCAGAGAAAAGGAAAGGAATGGGGGAAAGTTGTATCGCATAAATCTAGGACGTGGTTCAAAGAGGAAAGGAAGGGGCGAAAGTACTAGTTCAAAAAGGAAAGGAAGGGACAAGGCTGTAGAGTTTGAGCATGACTAGATTTGTTGCGCTCACATAGGGAAAGGCGTCTAAAGATAACAAAACTGGGACAAAAACAAATATGCTCCTTGGTTGCTTGTTCTTTGTTGCAACAGACTGTGCATGACCACAGTACATCGGTAGATGCACATGGTGCTGGTGCGTCCACTGTCCTGTGCAACTCATTAGTTGTTGTTAATCTAAGGCCCTGTTTGGTTAAAAACTCCCTAGTCCCTACCTGCTGGGTTCCAGGGACTAAACATGGACTAGAGGTTATTAGATGACATGCTAAAAGACCATGTTACCCCTAGTAATTTACTAATAGAGACAAGGTGCGATGCGTGGTAGGGGCAACTGTTGGAAAAAGTCCCAAAAAGACTCCCTCGGGGTCTTCTTTCTTTAGTCCCAAATGCCCACTTTTAGTCCCTAAAAGTCCCTCCTCTTTGGTTTAGATGGGACTGACACGGAGTTTTTTTAGTCCCTACACCAAAATGTCCCTGTAAACAAACACCCTCTAATAATGCCTCTGGAAAATTGATGCAATGCCACAGTTAAAAGCAATTACATGTTTAACGAATTTTATTGTTAATATAATCTATGTTAATATTAATCAATGCCACCGTTTGAGAAATGATACTGTCTTGCTTTCTTTCCCAGTTAGATAAGGTAGATGCTACTTTTTGCTGGCTTCTGTGTCATCCATCGTTATTGACCATTAATTGTTTCCTTTGCACCTCTGTGTAAACAGGGTTATCTGCTTCACCTCGTTGCCATTCTGACCTTTTGTTGCACTGCACAAAACACTTTTGTTTTAAGAGTGTTTTGTGCAGTTCAACCAAAATGTCACACCGACAACGTTGCTTGATTGCTTGATCTTAGTGGAACTGCACAAGAGGATATCTTACTTCCTATCAGTTAAGGCGAATTTGGTTCAGATCTTCTTCTTGTGAGTTGTTTGAATTCCGCATCATGAGAGGTCAGTACTAGCCTTCTTTCACATGATTCTGCAGTGTGCATTCATATGTTGTGCTACTTGTACGATAATGCTGCTTGATTTTAGTGAACTGCACAAATGAAGACAAGACTTCCAATCTGTATGTGCACCGTAATATCCCATTGAGGTAAGATAAGGATATTTCACAACTGCTGGCCTGTATTTTGCCACTTGCATCAGAAAATTAAGTTTAGTACTATACTTGTGCTCCCAAATTGACATGCCAAATCTTACATTGAAGGCGAAGCTTGTTTGTTATTGAACCATGTGATGAAGGGGAAGAACAAGGGGAAGAAAAACAAAAATCAACTCCCGGTGCTGTCATGAAAAAGTGGTATTGTCCTTGAGAAGTGCTTCATATGTGCTGTTTTAAATATTTCCTTTCCTTTTTTCGAGCAAACAGTGATGCTAGCATTTAGTAGTCGTCTTGTCTTTGCACAATAGGATCATCTTCCTCTGAAGAAGAATATGGAGTACGTGAAGTGACTAGTTCCGATTATGCCAGGATGAAGAAGCCCTGTCTATCTTATCATCAGAAGGAGCAGTTGAAGGATGGTTACATTACTCCCCACAAGACCAAACTAACTTCAGCTCAGAAGGACTGACAAAATCTCCATTTTTTTGCTGTGATGCGCGAGTACAATGTTGTTCTAGGATTCTTTCTAGTGAGTTCCATTTTTCTAAAAGTGTGCTCTACATGGACCGTGTATGTGCCTGTTGAAACTGTCAATTCATAGTATAGTTTGCTCTATACTAATCACTTTTTGTATTTGTGCAAACAGGGGTGCTCAGCTTGATTTCAATGGGAACTACACAAAATGTTCATGAATACATTGAATCATTCATTTCCACCACAAGAAAGGAGGTGCCGATAAGTTCAAGGCGTTGCAACATATAAGGGCAAAATCATACAAGCTACGCGCGAATTTGGTTGATTTTGGTGGAACTGCACAAAAAGAGCAGCTGGTTTATTTAGCACGAGGTGCCATGTCAATGTCCGAACTGATGGCAAACCCTGCCCATTCCACAATCGTAGGCATTTGATATTTTGGAATGGGACATCTTGTCAAATTTTGCTCATTGATTTTAGCAAGACATGCGTTTGATATTTTTGAATGGGACGCCCTTGCTGTCAGCAGCGTCGATCAATTTTTTCTTTATTCTTTAGTTGCGAAGTAAATATTGCCTCTGACATGTGAGTCGCTGAGATGCATAATCATCGATTGTTTTGAATGTTCTCTATGAATTGCCAGACCTGTGTGTTTGATTGCAATGTACAGAAGCGCTAAAAACCTGCTCAAACTCTGTGTACTCCTTCTGTTCCTTTTTACTTCGCACATTGTGAAAGTGCATACTTTTTTGTATAAGATTGGTCAAAGTAGAGATACTTTGACTGCAGACAAAACTTGTATGCAGACTAGAAAGGACCGGAGGGAGTACATGTGAAACTGCTGCAAACGAGGTGATCACCCTGGGAATAATGCTAGTGCATATTGTTTTGCATGTTCATCCAATGCCAGTGATACAGGAATTCGAACTAATCGAAATAAATTCATTCATACACGGTCGGATTTCATATAAACATGCCAGATTTCATTACATTTCATACATTCTTCAACTAAAAAGGCGTGCGCTAGAGGTATAATTAATTAACCGAAGCTACCCACCTGCGTCTCGCTGAGCCGAACAGAAGCTTCAGTGACTTAACTGCAGGTGCAGTTGCGTAACTAACATGTGGCATGTTGGGCCCACATGTCAGTCAGCCAACTGCACCAGCAGTTAAGTAGAAGCAGCGTTATTCTCCAGCAGAACTCCCCGACTCCACGTCGCCGCCAAGAAGCTAACCGGCCGTCAATGGTCAACCCGCCTAGCTTGGCTTCAACAGGAGGGTAGCAGCAGTGGCCTTACTTGGACCCGAGCGGCGGGGACCTACCGTGTTCTACTCTTCCTTGTTTTCTGTGTGGCGCAGCCTCGTTGGCAGCGGGGCGGGCCTCGGCGGAGCCGGCGATGTCCTTTGTCTCGTTGCCGGCGGGCGGCGCCTCAGCGGAGCGGTGGAAATCCTCCCCCACGTTGCCGGCAGGGTGGGGCCTCGGCTGAGTCGGCGATGTCCTCTGCCTCGTTCTTGGTGGGGCGGGGCCTCGGTGGAGACGGAGGTGTCCTCTGCCTCATTGTTGACGCCGCGGGGCCTCGGCGGAGCAGGTCCTCGTCGACGCCAGCGGAGCGGGGACTCGTCAGAGCCGTCATTGTCCTCTGCCTCGTCCTCGGTCTCGCCAAACAGCACCTCACCCGCTTCATCGCCCTCTTTGCTAGCCTCTTTGTAGGCGGCCGCAGCCTCCGCCACCCGCATGCGCTCCCGCCAGCGCTCGAGGCGGCCCTTGCAGGCGGAGCGGTACGAGTCGAGCAGCGCCTCCTGCTCCGCCCGCTCCGCAGCGATCTGCTCCTCCGCCTGCAGATGCTCCTAGAGGAGATGGTGGTTGTAGGCGGCGTCGGCCTGCGCCTCCCGGAACTGCTCCTGACGCATCTGCCTCACACTGTCCATATATTGGGCACGGGCCTCGCCGATGGTCATGGTACAATGCACCGGTGAGGATGGCACGGAGGAGGGGGTTGGTGCCGGATCGTCGACTACCATGTTCTCCATTGGGACGTCGTCGTCCTCCGGCTGCCTGCCGGCCAGCCGGTCGGCAGCAATGGCTGCCATCTCCTTGTGGTCTGTCGTCCGCCCGTCCCGAAGAGCGCTGGAGCGCGAGGAGTAGTGGTGTGGACAGGAGAAAGGGAACGGATGCGGATGACTGCGGCTATGGCCGGCGCAGCAGTTTATATAGCAATGGTGGGCGGGCGGAGGGACGGACGTGTGGCACCGGAGTAGCCGTCTCGGCAACCGCGTATCATTAATGTGGGTGGCAGATGGACGGACGGATGACACTTGTGTCGTTTGAAGGCGGAGCAATCGCCTGCACCGGGAAGCGGGGCGGGGGGCGCTGACTGTTTCGGGGGGAAAGCGCGCGCGGGCAAGGAGATGACTTTACTTGGAGAGGATGACAATGGGGACCCACCAGGTCCATAGCCTCACGTATGCAAGTGCCTCCTTATTATATATATATATATATATATATATGTATGTATGTATATATATATATGTATGTATGTATCAAACTATACTCCCTCCGTCTAGGTGAATAAGTCGTATTAGAAGGTGCATCACGACCTAGGTGCAAGCAGATTGGTGGAAAAGAAGAATATTTCTCTCTTCTAAACACAACATTTAATCACAGCAGTTAAGAGGATGCCTTATTAGCTACCCATGCAGGCCATCATAATTCATAGCATGCAAAGCACTTTTATTTCTTGCCTAATAACCGCATGGACGTGTTGCATGCATTGGTCCTTGCCCGAGCAAAAAAAAGGAGGAAAGGGGTTTCCACGGGAGACAACAAGGCAGAGGTGGAAGCGCTCGCTGGAGTTATTTATTTTGCTTCCCCCTGGTTTCCTGACATCACGGTCCCACACCATTGTTAACCTATGTAGTACTAGTCAATAAACGAGAGAATTGCACAAGAAGCGGCTGACAGCTGGGACCAAGCAGCTCGAGCAGTATTTGTGTTTTTGAGGTGTGAGCACTGCAGAGTTTTTCGATGTTCAGCCCAGATATTAATTTTTCTCCTCTGAACAACAACGAAAACATCGCCCCAGATATTAACTGGGCGGCTTGTGAACCCGTCTAGCCCAGGCCAGATATCCAGCCCAGATATTAGTTTTTTTCAATCTGAAAATGGCTAGCCCAGCTATATTTTTTTAGGAATACCCAGGCAAGGTCAAGTTGTTATTCTCCGTCCCACTGGGCTGCAAATCTTTCCTAGGAGGGATGCATTAGGCTTAACAAGAAAATGGGCTTTAAGAAATAATAAATGGGATGTTATTATAAAAACTGGGCAGTAACTATAAAAAAGTGCACCAAACACGTGAATACTTTATAAAATATTATTTTTGGATATTGAAAATTTTAATTTCATTAATTGTTGCGAGCACAATGTTTCGTTGGATTCTTACGTAATATAAATTTATATTGAAATTGTATTTAATCTGATTAGAAATTTCGGGATAAAAATATTTCGGATCCCACCAAAATGTGGGAAATTTTATTGAATTCTGTTTTGAACGGTTGGTTGAAATGGGCTGTACTTTTAACAAACTGTAAATGGGCTGTAGTAAATTCCATTAGAATTCAAAAATGGGCTACACATTCTTACAAATCTCAAATGGGCTATAAGTTCTCTGCCACACACTTCTGGCCTTACTAAGTTGACGCGTCCCCTAAAAAAACAGAGTTGACGTGTATGCAAGGCTTTGTCAACTTATAGTCAACACACGGTTCTAGCAGCAGTGGCCGTTGGATGTCCATCCAACGGATGCTGTGCTTCTTCTTCAATCTCGGATATTCTAGCTTCACCCTCCCAAAAAATGATTCCTCCCCCTGACATCTGGGGCGCACCGTTTCAGAAGCTGACCTGTGGGCCTACTAAGTTGACATACCAAGGGCTTTGTCAACTTAGTAAATATAAACGATTCTAGCTGCAGTAATCGTACGATGTCCATCCAACGGCCGTAGTGCTTCTTCAACCTCTTGTCTTCATGCTCCAGCCGCCCAAAGCAGCGCCAGTCGTGCCGCCTGCTCCTGCCTCCCGTGGCCGGCTGTGCTGTCGTGGAGGCCTCACCGCCCCCTACTATTCCCACTGCTGGCGAGGCCCTGCGGCGACGGTAGCCTCACATCGCAGCCGAACGATTGAACCCTCATACTCCTCTCCGAGTGGGCATCCACTGTCGTGTCTTCACCGGCTCCGCGTCATCCCTTCCTAGTCCTCGCCGTCGTCCACCGCCCTGGTGCTCTCGACGCAGCATGGTCAACGTGGAAGGAACGACTTCCATCGGACGTGGACTGTACGTGGAGAGGCTGACAGCTGGGTCCACGGCGGCAGCAAGGAAGTGCCTCCTTATTACGCGGAAAATAATGATTCCTCCACCTGACAGTAGGGACCCACCGGACGGGCCACCAGTATTTAGCGAAAAAAACGTTTCCCCCTGACTGCTGGGACCCACCGGACGGGCCACCGTATTTCACGAAAAAAACGTTCCCCCCGCTGTCAGCTCGGACCCACCGGAAGTGCCTCCTTATTACACACAAAAAATGAATACTCCCCCGGCTAGCTAGGACCCACCTTGTTGGGAGGCTGACTTGTGGGCCTACTAACTTGACGGGGATGGAGGACTTTGTCAACTTAGTCAATATGAACGATTCTAGCTCCAGTGACCGTACGATGTCCATCCAACGGCCGTAGTGCTTCTTCAACCTCTGGTCTTCTTGCTCCAGCCGCCCAAAGCAGCGCCGATCGTGCCGCATGCTCCTACCTCCCGTGGTCGGCTGTGCTGCCACAGAGGCCTCACCGCCCCCTACTATTCCCACCGCTGGCCAGGCCCTGCGGCGATGGCAGCCTCACACCGCAGCCGAACCAGTGAAACCTCGTAGTCCTCTCCGCGCGGGCTTCCACTGCTGTGTCGTCCCCTTCCTAGGCCTCACCGTCGTCCACCATCGTGGTGCTCTTAGCGTGGTGTGGTCAACATGGTCAAGGAACAACTTCCATCGGCAGAGTACTATACGTGGAGAGGCTGACAGTTGGGTCCACGGCTATAGCATAGTTTTTTGGTGATTTTCCAAGTAAGTCGCTTTGTCAGGCCTGTTGGGCTGCAAATCTTTCAAGACGAGGAGAGCTTTCATTCGGCTGGCCGAGAAAATGGCCCATCAGTAATGAGAAATGGGTTGTACATTTTTAAAACACATCAAACCGGCAATTAGTTTCAAATATCATTTTTTCATTTCAAGATTTTACATTACATTAATTTTTATGCGTGGAGAATTTGTTGGATTTTATATTGATATACATTTATTTTTAAACAGTTTGAATGTGAGTCAAAATTTCGGGATTAAAAACAGTTCGGACCGCACCGAAATATGCAAAATTTCGTATAATTTTTTAATCGTTGCCACAATATGGGCTGTAATGCTAACAAAAAGAATATGGGCTCCAAAAAAACCTTAAGAATTAGCAAATGGGCTGTAAATTATTAGAAATAATGGCAGATGGGTTGTATGCTATTTTCCACAGATTTGAGGCTTTCCTAAAAAAGGTTGACGCACAAGCACTGACTGTTGGATGTACATCCAACAGCCGTCGTGCTTCTTCAATCTCTGCTCTTCCTGCTCCAGCCGCTCAAACAAGCGTCGGCGAGACTCCCTGCTCCCTCCTCCTTGCGGCCGGCTGTGCTGCCGCGTAGGCCTCACTGCCTGACCGTACTCCCATCGCTGGTCTAGCCATCCCTCTACTCACCCACACCTATTGTTATTCTCCGGCGACGACAGATGAACCCGTAAACCCTTGTACAGTCGTACTCCCCTCCACGTGGGAAACAACTGCCGAGTCTTCCCTGCCTCCGTGTCGTCCCCTTCCTAGGCCTCGCCTTCGTCCACCACCCTGGTGCTCTTGGCGCGGCGTGGTCAACTTTGTCAAGGAACAACTTCCATCGGACGTGGACTGTACATGGAGAGGCTGACAGCTGGGTCCACGGCCGCAGCAAGGAAGTGCGTCCTTATTACGCGGAAAATAATGATTCCTCCACCTGACAGCTGGGACCCACCGGATGGGCCACTGTATTTCGTGAAAATATGTTTCCCCCTGACTGCTGGGACCCACCAGCTACATCTTTGCACGCAAGGAAGTGTGTCCGGGCAAAAAAATGATTCGCCCCCTGACTGCTGGGACCCACCTGCTACATCTTCGCAGGCAAGGAAGTGCCTGACAGTCGGGACCCACCTGGTCGAAGCGTACGTAGCGTTGTCATTCTGGTCGCGAAAGTGTACGTACATACTGGTCGATGTAGAGGCGCGCATGTGTCGTAGTAGAGGCGCACACGTGTCGTAGTAGAGGCGCGCACGTGTCATAGTAGAGGCGCGCACGTAGCATGTACATATACGTACAACGGCCAGGGTGCAAGAAAGAAAATATGGCCACGTATGTGTACATACGGGCGGGGTCTCGAGCGCCTACTCGCACATACGTACGGCCAGGGCTCGTGTACATTGCTGGGTCGGAATGGAGAAACATCGTCGTCGTCGTGTTCATGGGGAGGCAACAGAATGCGTCGTGTTCATGGGGAGGCAACGGAACGTGTGGGAGCCAACTGGCTGGGTCGAAACGGAATGCGTGGTCGTGTTCATCGGGAGGGCTTGGACGGAACAGGCGATGGAAACGAGGCCTAGCGTACCGCACAACGGATGAAACGGACCTCCTACGTTCGGAACGGGGTCCTGTTGATCGGGAGGGGTCTGGCGTACCACAAAATGGAGGAAACGGACCTCATACGGTCGAAACGGGGGTCCTGTTGATCGGGAGGGGTGTGGCGTACCGCAAAATGGACGAAACGGATTTGTGTTGGAGCGCTACGGTCGAAACGGGGGTCCTGTTCATCGGGAGGGGTGTGGCGTACCGCAAAATGGGACTCCACGGGATACTGTTCATCTCCACCGTCGACCCCCTCCAGCCTTCACGAGCTACTGTTCATCTACCATCAACCTCCTCCAGCCACCACCTGTGACTGTTTATCCACGGGCTCCTGTTCATCCAGCCTCCACCGTGCGCTACTCCACCGGCTACTATTCAACCAGCCCTCTCCACGGGCTCCTGTTCAACCACCCCTCCACGGGCTACTGTTCATCCTGCCCTCCACCGTCTACTGTTCATCCTACCCTCCACGGGGTGGTCTTGTCCATCCAGCCCTCCACGGGGTCCTGTTCATCCAGCCCCAACCGGCTCGATTGATCGGGGTCCTGTTCATCCAGA
>NC_057800.1:90257517-90352740 GCF_018294505.1 Triticum aestivum
GCTTGTTTCTCACCAGAGGCGTTTGATGCCTTCAATTCCGGAGATGCGTACATCCGTGCTGCTCAAAATGGTCTAGCTAGAGCCACGGACCAATATGTAAGGGATATACGGGTAAGCAAATCTGACGATTATATGTATCAGTATCCCCTGAGACTTGAAACAGTTGACGCAACTGATTTAAGGATCATTGTTTGTGCAGGTTCTTATAGAGAAGAATTCCCAATTGTCTCAAGAGCTGGAAGAGTGCAAGGCCCAGCTAGGGGCCGCTGTTGCCGCGTTGAAGGAGTCCGAGAAGGATCCCTCTAGTAACACTTGTTTCCATTGCAAAGAATATGGGTACCAGGTAGTATGCGGCATGTATGCAAATCTAACAATAGATGTTGCAAGTGGCCCCGGAGTGAATCCAGAGGCCGTGGCGGTGAATGCGGCACATGATGATCAACAGCGAAATGCTGGTGAGCGCGTGCTTATGCGAGTCAGACAGGAGAAAAATAATCTCCAAGACGCCAATATCCGGCTGGGCGTGGAACTGAAAGATGTTCGAGCCCAGCTTGCGGACTTCGTGAAGGAGAATAAGTGGCTTCGGCGCGACATTTTTAGTAAGTGCTTGAACGAACTTTTAAAGGAGTTCGGCGAAGAAGCCGGCTAACAGAGTTATGTCTGCAGGTATGCTGACGGGTCGTCCCGTGGAAGAGATGGTCGGGTCTTCGGGTGATCTTCTACCAGAGCTCTCACAGCTGCACGAGCAAGTTCGGGAGGTGATGCAGGGTATTGCCCAAGCCTTGTGGCCATCCGCGTCCCCGCCAAGAGGCATGGGGGAGCTTATGGAGAAGCTCAAGGGAGCGCGGCGACGCTTCCGATTATGGAAGATATCAGCCTGCCAACAAAGGTGCAAGGGAAGCCTGGGCTATGGTGAAGACGCGATATACCAAAGTGGACCCAAACCACATGGCCGAGGTCGGACCTGTGGGCCCGATGGGAGAGAGATCCCCGTCAGTTTATTGTATGATCAAGTAGAATTAGCCGCAAAGTATTCCCAACAGGATTGTAGGCTAGAAAGCCTGTTGGATGGTATAGAAGAAGAATTTAATCAGTCTTAGTGATTGTGTACTTCAAGTGACATATGTAATGTCTTTAGCCGAATTGTAAACCATTTGTCATGGCGGACCTTTTCGCTTCGACCTCTGGACCCGATAGTCTGGAGTGTATCCGAATACCCGCTCAGTTATGTAAAAGCCGGGGTATGCATGGAAACCAGGCGTAGGGGTCATAAGTGCTTGAACAGACAAGTACCCAACTAGCTATGTTATATTACATGGGTAGTAAGAAACATCTTCCAGGAAGAATAGTTCCATTAAGGGTTCCTTTCCCTAGGTACGCATACCCTAATGTGCATGTCCGGACTACGAGAAGAGACGCAGGCTATAAACCTCTGGGGGAATGTGTCAAATTTAGATAAAAGTCATCTTTTATTCACCGACCGAATATTCTCTTAAGAACGCTAGCTTTCGGCTTCACCCAGTCTGAGGTACACATCCGGCTGACCCGGCAGTAACAATCGCAGAGGTGCTCCCCTTATGCCCTAGCCGAATTAACGGGAATGTAGGGCATAAATACAAGAGCCAGGCAACCCAGCTTGGCCAAAACTTAAGTCATATCGATGCATATAATGGCGAAAAAAGGTACATGCGGAAGAATAACACATGTGCAGGGCATAAAGCCCGAAAAATAATTAGATTAAGCTTCTGTATAAGAAGCCCCCAGGTATAATGAGGACGGCTAGTGCGTCAAGATTGTGTAACCAAGACACAAGTTTAGCCCTTTAGGGCGTTGAAGAGAATAAAAAAGAGAGAAAGAGAGAAAAGACAGATATGCAAAAAATGGACGGAGGTGATGATACGAACATAGAATCTGACGCTAGGCATAGAATCTTCGGAGTCTGGTTGCGTTCCATGGGTTTGGCTCGAGTCAATTATCCGCATCCCGCAGATGGTACGCTCCGCTAGTCAGAACCTGGTCAATAATGAAGGGACCTTCCCATTTGGGCTTGATCTTGTTCTTTTTCTTCTCCGACAGGCATAGAACTAGTTCGCCAACGTTATAGGTTTTGGCCTGTACTTCTCTGCTTTGATACATTCGAGCCTGTTGTTGATAGAATGCGGAACGGGCTTTTGCCATGTCGTGCTCCTCCTCCAGGGAGTCCAAACTGTCCTGCCGATCGAGCTCGGCCTCTTTTTCTTCGTACATGTGCACTCGAGGTGAGTCATGAATTATGTCGCAGGGCAGAACCGCCTCAGCGCCGTACACCATAAAAAACGGTGTGTATCCGGTAGTGCGATTCAGCGTGGTCCGCAGCCCCCATAGTATGGAGTCGAGCTCCTCTACCCAGTGCATGTTTGATTCCTTTAAGGACCTCACTAATCTGGGTTTAATGCCGCTCATGATAAGACCATTCGCTCGCTCGACTTGACCGTTAGTTTGCGTGTGATAGACAGAAGCATAATCGAGCTTGATGCCCATGTTGCTGCACCAAAGTTTCACTTCGTCGGCTGTAAAGTTCGTGCCGTTATCAATGATGATGCTGTGGGGGATGCCATAACGGTGTACGACCCCGGATATGAAGTCTATCATTGGTCCGGATTCAGCCGTTTTGACAGGTTTGGCTTCTATCCATTTGGTGAATTTATCCACCATGACTAGTAAGTATTTTTTCTTATGGGTTCCCCCTTTAAGGGGTCTGACCATATCAAGCCCCCAGACCGCAAAGGGCCAAGTAATGGGGATTGTTTGGAGAGCGGTAGGCGGCATATAGCTTTAGTTTGCAAAGAGCTGGCAACCAACGCAATGCTGGACCAGGTGCTGCGCATCTGCCTGGGCCGTCGGCCAATAGAAACCTGTACGGAAGGCCTTGCTTGCAAGGGCCCGGGCTGCAGCATGATGGCCTCCGAGTCCAGCATGGATTTCTGCCAAAAGCTTCCGCCCTTCCTCTTCGGAGATGCACCTTTGAAGGACTCCGGTAGTGCTTTTCTTATAAAGCTCTCCCTCGTGGACCTTGTAGGCTTTAGATCGCTGCACTATGCAGCGTGCCTCATTTTGGTCCTCGGGTAGTTCCTGCCTAGTTAGGTAGGCTAGGAATGGTTCCGTCCATAGGGTGATGACGACCATTATTACGTGGGCTGAAGGTGTTATTTCGATGGCAGAGCCTCCGATTGTGTCACAGTGTTCGGTATCTGGGGTTGTGGCCGGGTCTGGACTATGTTGCCGGTGTCCCCTTCCTATACCACAGATGGTTTAAACCGTTTTTCCAGGAAGATGTTAGGTGGGACAGGGTCGTGTTTAGCGCCGATACAGGCGAGGATGTCCGTCGCCTGATTGTTTTCCCGAGCCACATGGTGGAATTCAAGCCCCTCGAACCGATCTGACATTTTGAGGACGGCATTGCGATATGCCGCCATTTTTGGATCCTTGGCATCGAAGTCTCCATTTATTTGGGATATTGTGAGGTTCGAGTCCCCACGCACCTCCAGGCGTTGAATGACCATGGAAACTGCCATCCAGAGAGCGTGTAACAGGGCATCGTATTCGGCTGCATTGTTGGAGTCTGTATATAGTATTTGGAGTACGTATTGCACTGTATCTCCGGTGGGGGATGTCAGGACGACGCCATCCCCGAGACCAACCAGCATTTTAGAGCCGTTGAAGTGCATGATCCAATTGGAGTATGCGTCGTACTCTTTAGGGTGTTCGGCTTCTGTCCATTCGGCTACGAAGTCGGACAGTACTTGCGACTTAATGGCTCGTTGTGGTTTATATGTTATGTCGAACGGGAGGAGCTCGATAGCCCATTTGGCAATCTGGCCCATGGCATCGTGGTTGTTTATTATGTCGCTGAGTGGTACTTCAGAGGCCACCGTAATTGAACACTCTTGAAAGTAGTGTCGTAATTTCTGGGACGCCATGAATATCGCGTATGCTATCTTTTGGTAATGTGGGTACCGTGATTTGCATGGAGTGAGGACGATGCATACATAATATACCGGCTTTTGAAGTGAGAATTTATGTCCGTCCATCTCTCGTTCGACGACGAGCACTGCGCTTACAACTTGGTGAGTTGCCACTATATATAATAGCATTGGTTCGCCAACATTTGGCGCGGCCAAGATTGGGTTGGTGGCCAGGATGGCTTTTATTTCTTCTAGTCCGGCCATGGCTGCGTCCGTCCACTCGAAGTGTTCGGTGCGCCGAAGAAGGCGATAAAGGGGGAGTGCCTTTTCTCCTAGTCAGGAGATAAAGCGGCTTAAAGCCGCCACACATCCAGTTAACTTCTGGATTTTCTTGAGGTCAGTTGGGATAGCCAGCTGCGATAGAGCCCGGATTTTGGCCAGATTTGCTTCAATTCCTTTGCTGGAGACGATAAAGCCCAGGAGCTTTCCGGCGGGTACGCCGAAAACGCATTTTTTTGGATTGAGCTTAATGTCGTATGCTCAGAGATTGTTGAACGTGAGCCTCAAGTCGTCTATTAAGGAGTTGGAGTGTCTGGTTTTAGCGACCACATCGTCGACGTATGCTTCCACTGTTTTGTCGATCTGCTTTTCCAGACATGTCCGAATCATGCGCTGATACGTTGCACAGGCGTTTTTGAGCCCGAAGGGCATTGTGTTAAAATAGAAGGGGCCGTATGGAGTGATAAATGTCGTTGCGGCTTGGTCGGACTCCGCCATCTTAATTTGGTGGTAACTGGAGTATGCATCGAGGAAGCACAATGAGTCGTGTCCTGCGGTAGCGTCGATAATTTGATCGATGCAAGGGAGGGGGAGGGATCCTTTGGGCAAGCCTTATTAAGGTCCTTGAAGTCGACGCATAGGCGCCAGGATTTGTCCTTCTTTGGCACCATCACCAGGTTTGCTAGCTAGTTCCGGAGGCTTTATCTCTCTAATCAATCCGGCCTCCAGTAATTTGGCTAGCTCCTCTCCCATGGCTTGTCGCTTAGGTTCGGAGAAACACCGGAGAGTCTGCTTGACCGGCTTGAATCCTTTTAGAATGTTAAGGCTATGCTCGGCCAGCCTGCGTGGGATTCCTGGCATGTCTGACGGATGCGAGGCGAATATGTCCCAATTCTCGCGCAGGAATTCCCATAGTGCAGCGTCTACGGCGGGGTTTAGCTGTGCCCCAATAGATGATGTTTTTGTGGGGTCCGTTGGATGGACTTGGAATTTGACTATTTCATCCGCTGGTTTAAAGGAGGTGGACTTGGATCTTTTGTCTAGTATCACGTCGTCCCTGTCCACTGTGGAGCGCAGCGCGGTTAATTCCTCCGCCACAAGGGCTTCGGATAATGCCTCGAGGGCCAGTGCGGCTGTTTTGTTCTCGGCGCGGAGTGCTATGTCCGGATCACTAGCTAGAGTGATGATTCCATTGGGTCCGGGCATTTTGATCTTCATGTACCCGTAATGGGGTATGGCTTGAAAAATCATGAATGCCTCCCGCCCTAGAAGGGCGTGGTATTCGCTACTAAACGGGGCCACTTGGAATGTGATTTCTTCAGACCTGTAATTCTCCGGAGTGCCGAATACCACATCTAGTGTGATTTTCCCAGCGCAATGTGCCTCCCGACTGGGGATGATTCCTCGGAAGGTCATGCTGCTTTACTCAATACGGTTGCTGTCTATTTCCATTTTTTGAAGAGTCTCCTCATAAATGAGGTTTAATCCGTTGTCGCCGTCCGTGAGTAGTTTAGTGAGCTGAAAGCCGTCCACAATTGGACTGAGGACCAAAGCGGCCGGTGCTCGGGCTGTTTGGAATTTAGGTTCGTCACTGGCATTGAAAGTAATAGCCGTGTCGCTCCATGGATTTATTGCTGCCACGTGGCAGACT
Source organism: Triticum aestivum (assembly GCF_018294505.1). Lineage (NCBI taxonomy): Eukaryota > Viridiplantae > Streptophyta > Magnoliopsida > Poales > Poaceae > Triticum > Triticum aestivum. Next base: position 90,263,392 of record NC_057800.1, read on the forward strand.
TGGGCCAGGCTGCGGAGCGTTCGCTTATGCCTATTAGTTGAGGCAAAGGTTGCTACCTCTTGAGCACTGCGTTGGATTTCCCCGAAGAGGAAGGGATGATACAACAAACTAGCGTAAGTATTTCCCTCAGTTTTTGAGAACCAAGGTATCAATCTAGTAGGAGGCTACGCTCGAGTCCCTCGTACCTACACAAAAACAATAGCTCAACGCAACCAACACGCTTAGGGGTTGTCAATCCCTTCACGATCACTTACAAAAGTGAGATCTGGTAGAGATGATAAATAATATTTTTGGTATTTTTGGTATAAAGATGCAAAGTAAATAAAGTAAAAGCAAAGAAATAATAAAGTGATGGAGATTGATATGATGAGAAAGAGACCCGGGGGCCATATGTTTCACTAGTGGCTTCTCTCAAGAGCATAAGTATTCTACGGTGGGTGAACAAATTACTGTTGAGTAATTGACAGAATTGAGCATAGTTATGAGAATATCTAGGTATGATCATGTCTATAGGCATCACGTCCAAGACAAGTAGACCGAAATGATTCTGCATCTACTACTATTACTCCACTCATCGACCGCTATCCAACATGCATCTAGAGTATTAAGTTAAAAATAGAGTAACGCCTTAAGCAAGATGACATGATGTAGAGGGATAATTTCATGCAATATGATAAAAAAAACCATCTTGTTATCCTCGATGGCAACAATACAATACGTTCCTTGCTGCCCCTTCTATCACTGGGAAAGGACACCGCAAGATTGAACCCAAAGCTAAGCACTTCTCCCATGGCAAGAACAACCAATCTAGTAGGCCAAACCAAACTGATAATTCGAAGAGACTTGCAAAGATAACTGATCATACATAAAAGAATTTAGAGAAGATGCAAATATTATGCATAGATAGACTTGATCATAAACCCACAATTCATCGGTCTCAACAAACACACCGCAAAAAGAAGATTACATCGAATAGATCTCCACGAGAGAGGGGGAGAACATTGTATTGAGATCCAAAAAGAGAGAAGAAGCCATCTAGCTACTAGCTATGGACCCGTAAGTCTGAAGTAAACTACTCAAACTTCATCAAAGGGGCTTGGATGATGATGTAGAAGCCCTCCGTGATCGATGCCCCCTCCGGCGGAGCTCCGGAACAGGCCCCAAGATGGGATCTCGTGGATACAGAAAGTTGCGGCGGGGGAATTAGGTTTTTGGCTCCATCCCCGATCGTTTGGGGGTATGTGGATATATATAGGAGGAAGAAGTACGTCGGTGGAGCTTCAAGGGGCCCATGAGGCAGGGGGCGCGCCCTAGGGGGGGCGCCCCCTACCCTCGTGTCTTTCTTGACGGAGGGTCCAAGTCTCCTGGATCTTATCTGATGAGAAAATCACGTTTTCGAAGGTTTCATTCCGTTTGGACTCCGTTTGATATTCCTTTTCTTCGAAACCCTAAAACAGGCAAAAACAGCAATTCTGGGCTGGGCCTCCGGTTAATAGGTTTGTCCCAAAAATAATATAAAAGTGGAAAATAAAGCCCAATAATGTCTAAAACAGTAGATAATATAGCATGGAGCAATCAAAAATTATAGATACGTTGGAGACGTATCAAAGGTCTCGAAGACTGTCAATACTGTATTGTTATCCACGGGAAGGTGCTCTGGGGTGTTTTGGATGAGGATATCCTCACCGCTCTTGGCCACCTGCCGGAGTACCCAACATGCTCTAAGGCTATGTGTTGGTATGGTATCCGTTGTACTATGAATTTTGCAGGGCCCGTTAAGCCATCCCTCCAATACGATTCCACGCCCTGTAGTGGGCTTTTGCTTCTTCGTAATTGAGTTGCGCGACTTATGAGAGTGCACCATTTTAGTTTGGACTGGGGTTTTTGTCACGGCCAGATTGTCCCAAAATTGTGTTTGGGTTTTCCAGGCGCTTTCCATCCCAAGTATTTCCGTACGCGAAGTGTGCTATGTCACGGCGACTTATGGCGTTGAGGATTCCCTTGTCCATGCAATTGTTGCAAAAGAACGAAAATGCGTCTTCCTCGCGACAATCCTTGACCTTGTTCATTACAAGGAGGAATCTGACCCAATAATGATGTACTGTCTCTTGGGGCGCTTGCCTAATGTGGGAAAGATTGTTTGTATCTGGGTGGGTGGGTGGATTTAAGTCCAGACCTTGACCCAATCTGAGATCCTGGGGCAGAGGAGTTTCCGATCTTGGAAGTTCGGGCTCCGGGATGTTGCTCCGCAGGTTTGGTATGCGACCTGATTCTAGGTTCAGGGTTAGGGCGATGTCCTCCCGTGAGAGGGTATCTGGATCGGAGAGGTCGGGAATCTGGACATAGTTCGTCCTCAGGATAGAGGGAGAACCGCCACATTGCTCCTCCACCACAGCTATTTGATGGGTGACCGGCGGAGAGTTAATCTCCCTTTGGTCGGGTTTAATCCTGATCCGATCATAGTCCGTAGCGACTCCCAGAGCAACGATGTGATCCAAGAGCTCGTTCAAAGAGGAGAGCTCCATTGGATCCATCTGCTCAACGAATTTTGAGCCGATGTGGAGGCTATTTTCGATGACCCGAGAAGTTATCGTTGGCGCAGCGGCCGAGCGGGCGATCATGACGAAGCCGCCTAGTCAGAGAGTTTGGCCTACAGCTAGGGCTCCCCCAGAAGTGATGTTGTCCTTGACAACGAGCCGAGCCGTCCCCCCTTATGATGACGACACAGTGGAACTCTCAATGAATGCACCAATGTTGGTGTCAAAACCGGCAGATCTCGAGTAGGGGGTCCCGAACTGTGCGTCTAAGGCGGATGGTAACATGAGGCAGGGGACACGATGTTTACCCATGTTCGGGCCCTCTTGATGGAGGTAATACCCTACGTCCTGCTTGATTGTTCTTGATGATATGAGTATTACAAGAGTTGATCTACCACGAGATCGTAGAGGCTAAACCCTAGAAGCTAGCCTATGGTATGATTCTATGTTGTCCTACGGACTAAATCCTCCGGTTTATATAGACACCGAAGGGGGCTAGGGTTACACAAGGTCGGTTACAAGGGAGGAGATGTACATGCCCGTATTTCCTAGCTTGCCTTCCACGCCAAGGAGAGTCCCATCCGGACACGGGACGAAGTCTTCAATCCTGCATCTTCATAGTCCAACAGTCCGGCCAAAGGATATAGTCCGGCTGTCCGGAGACCCCCTAATCTAGGACTCCCTCACACCCCTTGGTCACGGCCCCCACTAGTAGGAAGCGGTTGCACCAGGGCCGCCCCTTGCCCGCACCGCTAAGGCCTTCCTGAGCAGCTCTCACAGCCGAACCAGAGGCATCTATGTTGGAGTCGACGATGCCCCCGACCGCCTGCACAGACACCTCCTGCTGAAGCTTGTCCATAGCCCCATCCTTGGAGCCGGATCCAGCAAGCACCGGCCTCCCCTCCAGGGAATGGGCCATCTGGCATGGCCCTCTCTGTTACACCGTCGGCCTCCTTCGGCTTCGCGTTGGCGGTGGTGGCTTCGCCTCCTCTCCGAAGGGCGGGCAAGAGCAAGGTGTTCGCCAGTTCTAGAGCCGTCCGACAACCTCTTATCATTGACTTGGAAGCCTCCATGCATGCGGTGGCAGGGAATCTTGCGGTGGCTAGAGTACTCTTACCGTACTCGATCGACCCAAGGGCGGTTGTCGGCGATCTTCGCAGCCCTTGGAAGCTGTGGGGCAATGCGGTGGCTCAGCGGGTTGAGAGCAAGGACAGGCTCTTTGTCATCACATTCTCGGAGGAGGGTGACCTCAAGCACGTGCTATGGGCTGGCTCGTGGCATTTTAGGAATAACGCCGTGCTGATCGCAGCGCTTGATGTGAAGACCAACCCCGTGGACGTGTGCCTGGACTCTTTTTTGGTCTGGGTACAAATCCATGGGTTGCCGGTGCCACTCAAGACTGAGGCCTTCGGCTGGGCTCTTGGTGATCAGTTGGGTGAGGTGAAGGCGGTGGCACACCAAAACCACCAGATCATCGGTGAGCATCTTCGGGTTCAGATCATTCACAATGTGTATGAGATGCTACGGATATCCGTTGCTTTCACTCCCTTTGGCATCTTAGAGGAAATCAGCTTCAATGTAAAATATGAAAAACTGCCTAACTTTTGCTTGTCCTGTGGTATCGTGGGACACATGACGACCAAGCACTGCAGTATTCCGGCCAAGCAACACAAGGCGATCTACTCCAACCTAAAGGCGCCGACCTGGAGTGGGTCGGTCGGCATCATTTGGACTTTTGGGGCCTGGCGGGGGCCTCAGAAGATGATGTGTTCACGCAGAACATGAGGCTACCGAACAATGTGATCTCGGTGGTTGCCACGACTGTCCAACAGCTCTCTGTGGTTGCCGCTCCAGTGCTAGCTACGGCTTGCCTTGGGGAGAATGTTGGCTCATTGGCTGCATCGAACCCCAGATTGCGTGTTCTCCCTCATGTGTCTAACCCAGGCATGACGCTAGGTAATCTATGTACCCAATACTCCCTCCATTTGACAAAACATAACATACTATTTTTTAAGAAATCAAACTTGTATATGTTTAATCAAGTTTATAGAATAAACTATCAACATTTCAAATACTAAATAAATATTTACTATTAATGGTAAATTTATAAATCATTTTATCCTTAGGATACATGCGTCCCCTCCTCAACAACACCCTTTTTGCTCTCGCCGATTTTCTACCTCCCCCCGTTCTAATTTTTAGGTGCTTATTTTACTTGCTTAAAATTCTATCTATTCCTTATTTTCTCATGCAAAGGATGCCTATTTTCTGAAAATTCCTCATTATGTTACCTCACCCAAAAGAAAATAAAATCTAGCCCTACAATCTATCTCCCTCATGACTTGTGGAGGTCGGGCGTGTTGTAGAGAGGCGCGAGTTGTGGCTGCAAGAGTCTCTTGCGCCCTCCCGCTACCACATGTGGTCTTCTCCTCTCTTTGGTGCATCCACGGGGGAGGTTGCCGGGCTAGGCTTTCTAGGGGGGGCATCAATGCCTATTACATGTGGCTAGGATTTGTTCCACCAGCCGCGTGTACATTGCGGCCTACGCCACCTCGAGCATTTCCCTGCATCACGCAGTTCTTCTAGGGCGAGGATGCCAATGGGGAGGTTGGCAGAAAGCTCACACTGGGGGAGTCCAAGGTGGATGCTTTGGTCTGTTTTAAACAACTAGACATAAAAGCTTCAGCCCACATTAATTCTTTGTCATATAGCTTTTGCCTAAAATAAAGTTGTAGCTCAATTATGTACCAAAGGTGGTACTACACCAGATAGCTAGTATGGCTAACCTAAAGGAGTCTTGAGTCCAACTCCTGCACTTGCTTCATTTTCTCAAAAACAAACAATATGATGTACTCCGGATCTTTTTTGTCCAAAAATCCATTGGAATGAACTCTGTACTGAAAACATCATACGAATAAAGGATTTCTAGGGGTGGGCTATGATGCGGTAGATACACCATGGCACGGTGTACCGGGCGCCCGTTTGGTGTCCCGGGAACCTTGTTCACATCGTTCGGGGCCGTATGTGGAAACCTCGGCCGGACTCCCTGCGGATGGAACCTGGATAGGCGATAAACCTGGATTAGAGACTTGAGTGTTTAGGTAGGCCGTGGCCGACACCCTCGTTGGGCTTCCGCTTGAAGGTTGCCGAGTACATGTGGTGTAAACGGCGGTAAGTGGTGAGAGCGTGTGTGAAGAAGTACACCCCTGCAGGGTTAACATCATCTATTAAAATAGCCGTGTCCGCAGTAATGGACTTCTGGGTTGCCTATAACAGTTCATAGACAAGTGAAAGTGGATACTCTAAAACTCGCAAGATACGTGTGAGTGCTATGGATGGCCTTCTCGTAGGGAGACGGGAGCGAATCCATAGTGGTGTATTGAATGGTGAATATGTGGACTCGTGTGCGCCACCTCAAAAGAGTTGCTTGCAATCGTAGTTCAGGTTAACCACTGAGTCAAAGCTGGCTTGCTGCAGTTAAACTCCACCACCCCCCTTGTTGATACCAATGCATATGTAGTTTAGTTCTGATGTAAGTCTTGCTGAGTACCTTTGTACTCACGTTTGTTTAATTTATGTTTTGCAGAGAGACTTCAGTCTCGCTAGTAGTTCCGCGTGGACTTTGACGATTAGCTTGATACCTCATCTACGATCTTGTGCCCTCGGCAGGATCTGGTAGATAGTCAGGCTTCTCAGCCTTTTTCATTTGTAGATGTCTGTACTCAGACATGTTAAGCTTCCGCTTGTGTTTTGACTTGTATGCTCTGAATGTGGGGTCGTGAGACCCATGTTTGTAATACCTCCCTCCTCGGAGCCTAATGAATAAATACTTTGAGTCGTAGAGTTATGTTGTGATGCCATGTTGTATTTACACATATCAAGCATATTGTGTGTATGATTGAAATGCTTGGTATGTGTGGGATCCGACAATCTAGTTGTTTATCCTTGGCAGTCTCTCTTATGGGGAAATGTAGTCTAGTGCTTCCATGAGCCATAGTAGTCTGCTACAGCCCGGTTCACCGGAGTCCTGTTAGCCCAGCACTACTGCTCAGGACACTTGACTGGCCGGCATGTGTTTCACTTTGTTCCTGTGTCTGTCCCTTCGGGGAAATGTCACGCGGTGACATCCGAAATCCTACCTAGCCTGCTACAGCCCGGGTTCCCGGAGTCCTGTTAGCACAGCGCTACAACCCGGATTCACACGCTGCTGACCGACACGCTCGATGTGATTCATGTATGCCTGTTCCCATAGGTTAGTGCCGCTTTGAGTTCATGACTAGCCATGTCGGCCCGGGTTCTCTGTCATATGGATGCTAGCGACACTATCATATACGTGAGCCAAAAGGCGCAAACGGTCCTGGACCATGGTAAGGCGACACCCGTGGGAATACCGTGCGTGAGGCCGCAAAGTGATATGAGGTGTTACCGGCTAGATCGATGTGACTTGGAATCGGGGTCCTGACAGCTTTGGTATCAGAGCCTGACTGCCTGTAGGATTACCAAGCCAAACTGGTCGAAGTCGAGTCTAGAAATGCTTTAGTTATGTAAGGGTATTGATTGTGGAAGGGAACGTAAGGCTCTTTTTACTCCTTTACCCTATGGCCTTCTAATCTGAGTCATCTCTTCTCTTCTACGGGGATTAAGAACTAGGCTTCTCATCTTTCTATTAGGATGACGTGTTACTAATCCATAGACTTATAGAATTGATAGTTTCAAGCCTCAGTTCCGTTCCTACTACTTCCGTATGTTGTCAGTTGATCTCGGAACCTTGATATTGTTGTTGAGTGGCTATGCCACCATTTTTGCAGGTTGTCTCAAATCTTTTGAACAATTACAGCCGTTATGCTGTCCGAGTCATCCCAGGTTTCTAAGTAGTCTGATGCATTTGCAAACCCTTTCCCCTGTTCCTGATGTCCATTTGGGCCAGATTAATCACACTACCTGTCAGTTGAGGTACTCTATTGCCTCGACATATATGTTGGAGCTATTATTATGACCCTAGGTGTTTAGGGAGTCACCTAGTAATCTAGCCATGTTTTGTGTTCCCGGTGTGATGATTCTGGCCACCATTCTCAAAAGCATCCCGTGATGCCATGTAGTGGTAGGTATTCTATTCATGGGTTCTTGAACCCGAGATTCACCCTACTTACCTCATGTTGATAGTGTTGCTAGTTCCTTTAGGATATTAGTAACCTTTGCGATAGTCCTCGAGGTCTGTGGTATTTCCTTCTTCCAAATACTATGAACCACCTATGGCAGAAGTTTGTTGTATCAAAAGATCACAACCAGAGTGCTCTTAATGAGTTCTCCATTCTGCATTGTGAATCTGCCAGTCCTACCTATCTGCATGGGTTGTCCGGAAGAAATGTTGAGCTTTGCTCGACATACTAATCTATGCATCCACAACTCAGAAAATTATATGTTCCTTGAGTTGTTCCTCTTCAGTTGTATTCCGACCATCTTCTATCAGTTGATAGCCAAGAGTATGTGTGCATTTGTGTTCATCGATGCCTATTATTCTTGTGGTCCGTCGAGCCATTCTATTCCGAAATGACTAGGAGAAACAAACTCCAGTACCTCATCCATCTCTGGGATTGGGTCAAAGCAGTTGTATTCCGCAGATCAGAATGCCAATCCAGCTTCTATTCTGTTCTACCTTGGAGTGTTACCATCTTTATGTCAGGAGTGTCATGAGAATTGCACCACCTCTTATGAATTCTTGACGCAGTAATACTTCTTGCCATGATGCAAGATTCCTCGGTTCCGTGTTATTGTAACCGGAGTGCCGACAAGTGTACTGTGATGTGTGAAATCAATACTCCTAGCAACTCTGTTGCTTGGTAGTTAATGGACAATACTCTCATTCTTAGTGTGCTGGTTATTGAATCATCACCCTAAGGTTTATCGTGCTACCTAGTCCTTATTTCTGGTGCACACTTTGATCAATGAGTTATGATCATGTCAATCCCTCACTCTCTTGATCACATCGTCTTGCCCTGAAAAGCAAGATTGTTCTCGAGCTTAGTAACATATCGGTGGTTCGTGACTTTCCGATTATCTTCTCGGAAGTGTTACCAGGTTGTCGCCTGACCGTTATGTTGAGCTCGTGATCAAGCTGGTTTCTTGTAAACCACCCCTTCTCCAAGAATCTGTGTTGGATACCCCTGAGCTAGTTGGTTAAGCTGAATAGCAACTTGGAGAGTTGGAAGATAAAAGGCTTTGCCGAATTTGGTTCTTCCTGAAGGGATATCTTTGTGTTGTGTATGTGTTGAAGAAAGATGATATCTTCACCAATTGGTCCTCGTGATCAGTTGTTGGATCTATTGTCTTGTCAAAACTTTGACTTGAGTATGGGCTATCGTCAAGCCAAATCAGAACCAACGATGTTCGTAATGTTGTCTTACTCGTGGTTGATTCCTCGAACATGCACCATTACATCCTTTGGTCTGACCAATGCTACCACCGTGTTTACATGATGGTGGAAGTCCAGTGATATGGAAATTTCGATGAGTTGCTGTTGATCCCATCAGCAGCATGCTGTCTCCCCCATGATTCATGTTGAACATCTAAGTTAGTATTGGAAACTTTGCAAGCAATGCTTTCGTGTTCCGTTCATGAAGTATATGTTTGGTGAAAGAAGTGACTTTCTCTAAGTTCACGTGCACTAGGTGTAAGTTGCCGCCATGAATTTGAGAAAGGTTTGTTTTGTTTCCCTTGGAATCATCCCAAATCAGTCATGCATATGTGCGAAGTATTCTATGGTTTGGTAGATTAATTACCTCCACTCCATATGTGTTCCTAGCACACCAAGCCACTGATTGGTTTGTTCAAGGAGAAGAAGTTTCTTCTTAGGAGCTAGACTTAGGCAAGAACTTCGATATCCTCGTTGATGGTTCCCCCTGAACTCGGTAGTGTTTTATTATAAGACTACTATGTGGTCATGCTTGTCTGGGACAGCGTGTTCACAGGTTTGTAGCAAAACCGGCTCATGTTTTGGAGCTTACTACCATAGTCCATTTCCTGAGAATCTCGCGATGACATCTCGTCGATTTGTGTTGCAAACTTTCATTTTCTTTCTAGACTCGATGAGTCTGGAATATCCTAACACCAACCAGATCTGAATCTCGGGCAGATATGATGGTTGGAACATACTCCAAGAACTATATTGTTGGTCCCTCTGTAACCGGTAATGTGGATGTTGTGGCCAACACACCTAACCAGAAGGCCTATTATTGTAGTATCCTGGTTGAAGAAGTTAGTCACCTCCCCATAAGGATCTCGCAGGATCTGCCTCCGTAGTTATTCCTTATGGATTCTTAAGCTTCCGAAGTTCGACCTTTTACTTGATGTTCTAGATATCAAACCATATCTATGAATGGATTATGCTAGCACATCAAGGAGAACATTAGAGGCGGAGTGCTAACTGTCTCTCGGTCGATCATCCAGATTCTTATCCCCTGGTCTCGCTAAGGTGAAATCTGAGAAAGTGTTATCTTTCTTTGCATTTGCATCTTCCACCATTATTTATCATGGTAGCATGTTGTGTTGCCAGAATCCTTGACACAGATATTGGCAGAACCTTGATGAATACGGAAATGCTCAAGTTCTTGAGAGCACGCGCAAGCACCAGGTTTGACCGTTGGCGCTAACTGGGATTTGCTTCCAGTTTCCTCGGTTATGTTATAACCTTTTCAAACAGTGGACTCACTCTCGACTGTTGAGTTCTTCCCCAGTTACTAGAATCATTCCCAACATTTGCATTTTGTTCCCAGCTTGCACCTCAGTAGTTGTTGTTCATGATCATCTTCAAAAGTGGACTTACCATGGTTCTCATCCATTTCCGATGATAAGCAAAAATCATCCATTGCGTTGTCTTCAACAAGGTAGTCCTCATCATCCATCCTAGTCGGAGTATGCCATTCTTTTGAACCCCTTCCAACGATCGTTGTGATTGCCTTAGGCTGGTATAAAGAGTTTCAATGATCTCTGAATCAAAAGTAATTCTTTTTGCCACTTAAGGGAATATATCTGTGAGTCACTTTCCTTAAGATGTCTCGTTATGGTATCATGGCAATTATCTCCTCGCTACTTTGAAACCATGCATCATCCTACTTAAGCGTGGAATTGTTGCCTACCAAATTTGAACCTTTATCATCCGCTTCTTTCCATCACCCCTGATGTGTGTTTCGTGTCTCAGCTCAAGAGATGTTTTATATCTCACTCCATGAGTTGATCTTGAGTGCTCGATCTCCAAGGAGATCGATTTCTGTAGAATTTCTTTCTGCCGTCATCATGCTGGATGAAGATCCCGAAAGCAAAGACGTCAAGATCAAGATGACGCAATTAATCAACATCCTCAGGAAGGGCAGTTGGATCAAGAATACTGTGATAGTTTTGTGACCCCCCCTTCCTTCTTACCTCACGTCTTGAATCTCGGGCCGAGATTCTTGTTTAGTGGGGGTGAGTTGTCACATCCCTAGTTCTATTAATGCCTAGTGCTAGCATCTGGTGTTGCATCATGTTTAAATTTCAGTTAAACCTGAAATGGGGATTGCCTAAACCCTAGCATTAAAAGGAATTCACTACGTTCAACAAAAAAATATTCTTAGTGAATCCAAATGGTTTTCAAAAATATTCATCATTTTTGGTTCTGGCTAAAACCTCTGCCAAAAATGGGTTCATAAAATTTGGAGCCATTTTGGATTTTTGAGTTAAGACATAACTATTTGCATTTGGGAACTTAAAATACTATAAATACTTTTAAATGCCCAAATACTTTTGAAAGTAATTTTAGGCTATTGGGAGTAATTCCAAAGGTGCCTATGATTATTTTCAGAATTTTCTAAAATGGATTAGTATTTTTACTAATTCAAAACAAACAACAAAGCATTAAATAAATGAAAACAGAAAGGAAAGAAGCAGAAACTTACATGGCCTCACTGTGCAGCCCACCTAGTCGGCCCAGCTGTGGCCCAGCACCGTAGAGAGCCCAGCCCACCACCCCACCGCGTCATCTTCCTCCTGCCAGTAGGAGCAGCTCGCTGTCGCGCGCGCTCGCCCCTTGCCACCTCCTGCTTCCTCCCCGGACCTTCTAACGCCGCCACGCACGCCCCTGGCACCCCCCCAGACCTCTCTCTCCCTCACCCGTGGCCTCTCCCCTCCCCTGGACCTCTTCCTCTCACCACCCGAACGGGTCCGTCGCCGCCGACAAGCACCACCATGGCCACTGCCTCCCCCTCGCTCCCTGGACATGCCCAGGAGCTCCGCCACTTTGTCCTCTACCTCCTCGATGAGCCACGAGGCCCCGGACGCGCTGCAACACCGCCACCGCCACCGCCCTCTTCGTTCGGCCACCGAGATCACCGGCGACCTCTCGTCACCACCAGCGCCTCCCCAAGCTCGCCAAGACCACCTCTGAACTCGCGGTGAGCTCCTCTATCGATCCCCCCTACTCCCATGCCCACTAGCTCATCGTAGCCCTCGTTAACGTCGAGACCGAGACCTCACGGGCGCCGCACTTGTCGCCGTCGTCGTTTTGGTACGCCTCCGTCCAAACCCGAGCGCGTCACTGCACTCAGTGCACCCCCAGGAGCATGTTTCACCCACCGGCTCCTCCTCCCATGCACCACAACGCCAAACCCGCAGGTTCCCGAACTCCGGCCGCCGCTCGACTTGAAGCCATCGTCGACTCCGGCCACCCCGGGCCTGGCTACTGCCACGAGGCGACGCGCTGCAACGCCAGCTACCCGTAGAGACCAACCGCGGCTCAAACCGCGGCCTGTACGTGAAACCCGAGCAACTCCGGTGAGTTGCCGCCACGGTTTTGGTCGCCGCCGGCTGAACTCCGGTGACTCCGACGTGGCACACTTAGTTAACGCTAATGACGCTGCTAATTTAACCCCACAGCCGCTGACATATGGGCCCACACCCTAATTAACCCTGGGCTTCATTTTCTATTTAGTTTAGATTAACCCAGCAGGACCCACGCGTCAGAGTTGACCCCGCTAATGTGGCTGTTGACCAGGCCCACATGTCAGCCACACTAGCCAGCTCTATGAGACTGACTAGTGGGTCCCAGCCGTCAGGTTTCACTCTGGGCGACCCTGTTGACCTGCTGACGTCATAATGACGTAGTGCTGACGTAGTAAAGGAATTTCTGGTTTTAAAATAATACAGGGAATTCCAGAAAACAATTTAAACTTCTAAAAATCATAGAAATTCAACTGTAACTCCAAATAAGATAAATTATATATGAAAAATTATCAGAAAAATTCAAGGAATCTGTTTATGGCATTTGCATGCATGTTTGAACAACCTAGGGTTGCTGTACAGGGAAATTTGCATAAATGACATCTAAATAAGCACATATGGAGTTTGAATTTGAACCCTTGGTTCAAACCAACTTCATTTAATATGGTTGCTAGTTGCATTAGCTCAATCAACAGCATATTGCCATGACATTATCATGCATCATAATTGTTGCATTGCATTGATTGTGTTCCACTTTGTTTGCCGGTATTTGTCCCCTCTCGGTAGACGTGGTTCCGACGATGAGTTCGATGACACCGATGAAGAACTATACTATCTTCAGAAGTGCCAGGCAAGCAAAACCCCTTTGTTCATTCCGATACAATCCCACTCTCTCGCTCCTGCTCTCTTTTACTGCATTAGGACAACAACGATTCAACAGTTACTTGCTGCGGTAGTTGAGCCCCTTATCCTCTGCATGACCTGTCATAGCCACAGTAAATATATGAAACCCACTAGTATGAGTAGGAGTTGTTTGAGCCCTAATGTGCCTACTCATTCATGCTTATTTGTCATGCCTGCTATTGCATAGAGTTGTGTCAGGTCTGATTCATCGGGGATGAATCGAAGGTGTGTAAACATGTCCTACTGTTGAGAGCTAAGTGTGTGAACACGATTTGGTAAAGGTAGCAGTGAGAGGCCATGTAGGAGTACATGGTGGGTTGTCTCATTGAAGCCGTCCTTAGGATCTGAGTTCTGTGTTTGTGATCCATGAAACAGTTACTACCATGCATTGGGCCCGAAACTAATGGACCCTCTCGGCTTCTTGATCACCCTTGTCCTCTATCCAGGAGTTGCAACTAGTTTCTGGTGTTTATAGGATATGTGTTGGCGGCCGTGCGTAGCGCTGACCCTAGGGGTGGGCTATGATGCGGTAGATACACCATGGCACGGTGTACCGGGCGCCCGTTTGGTGTCCCGGGAACCCTGTTCATATCATTCGGGGCCGTATGTGGAAACCTCGGCCGGACTCCCTGCGGATGGAACCTGGATAGGCGATAAACCTGGACTAGAGACTTGAGTGTTTAGGTAGGCCGTGGCCGACACCCTCGTTGGGCTTCCGCTTGAAGGTTGCCGAGTACATGTCGATTAAACGGCGGTAAGTGGTGAGAGCGTGTGTGAAGAAGTACACCCCTGCAGGGTTAACATCATCTATTCAAATAGCCGTGTCCGCGGTAATGGACTTCTGGGTTGCCTATAACAGTTCATAGACAAGTGAAAGTGGATACTCTAAAACTCGCAAGATAAGTGTGAGTGCTATGGATGGCCTTCTCATAGGGAGACGAGAGCGGATCCATAGTGGTGTATTGAATGGTGAATATGTGGACTCGTGTGCGCCCCCTCAAAAGAGTTGCTTGCAATCGTAGTTCAGGTTAACCACTGAGTCAAAGCTGGCTTGCTGCAGTTAAACTCCACCCCCCCCTTGTTGATACCGATGCATATGTAGTTTAGTTCTGATGTAAGTCTTGCTAAGTACCTTTGTACTCACGTTTGTTTAATTTATGTTTTGTAGAGAGACTTCAGTCTCGCTAGTAGTTCCACGTGGACTTTGACGATTAGCTTGATACTTCAGCTACGATCTTGTGCCCTCGGCGGGATCTGGTAGATAGTCAGGCTTCTCAGCATTTTTCATTTGTAGATGTCTGTACTCAGACATGTTAAGCTTCCGCTTGTGTTTTGACTTGTATGCTCTGAATGTGGGGTCATGAGACCCATGTTTGTAATACCTCGCTCCTCGGAGCCTAATGAATAAATACTTTGAGTCGTAGAGTTATGTTGTGATGCCATGTTGTATTTACACATATCGAGCATATTGTGTGTATGATTGAAATGCTTGGTATGTGTGGGATCCGACAATCTAGTTGTTTATCCTTGGCAGTCTCTCTTATGGGGAAATGTAGTCTAGTGCTTCCATGATCCATAGTAGTCTGCTACAGCCCGGTTCACCGGAGTCCTGTTAGCCCAGCACTACTGCTCAGGACACTTGACTGGCCGGCATGTGTTTCACTTCATTCCTGTGTCTGTCCCTTCGGGGAAATGTCACGCGGTGACATCCGAAGTCCTGCCTAGCCTGCTACATCCCGGGTTCCCGGAGTCCTGTTAGCCCAGTGCTACAGCCCGGCTTCACATGCTGCTGACCGACACGCTCGATGTGATTCATGTATGCCTGTTCCCATAGGTTAGTGCCGCTTTGAGTTCACGACTAGCCATGTCGGCCCGGGTTCTCTGTCATATGGATGCTAGCGACACTATCATATACGTGAGCCAAAAGGCGCAAACGGTCCCGGACCATGGTAAGGCGACACCCGTGGGAATACCGTGCGTGAGGCCACAAAGTGATATGAGGTGTTACCGGCTAGATCGATGTGACTTGGAATCGGGGTCTTGACACTATGTGTTGTTTGATCTCTCTCTCTCTCGTGTTCTTGATTTGGCACGATCTTGATGTACCGTGAGCTTTGCTTTTATAGTTGGATCTTATGATTTTTCTCCCCCTCTACCGTCTTGTAATGGATTGACTTTTCCCTTTGAAGTTATCTTATCGGATTGAGTCTTTGAGGATTTGAGAACACTTGATGTATGTCTTGCATGTGCTTATCTATGGTGACAATGGGATATTCACATGGTCCACTTGATGTATGTTTTGGTGATCAACTTGCGGGTTCTGTGACCTTGTGAACTTATGCATAGGGGTTGGCACACGTATTCGTCTTGACTCTCTGGTAGAAACTTTCGGGCACTCTTTGAAGTTCTTTGTATTGGTTCGAATAGATGAATCTGAGATTGTGTGATGCATATCGTATAATCAAACTCGCGGATACTTGTGGTGACATTGGAGTATCTAGGTGACATTAGGGTTTTGGTTGATGTGTGTCTTAATGTGTTATGTTAGTACGAACTCTAGGGCTGTTTATGACACTTATAGGAATAGCCCAATAGATCGATCAGAGAGAATAACTTTGACGTTGTTCCGTACCCTACAATAATCTCTTTGTTTATTTTCTGCTATTAGTGACTTTGGAGTGACACTTTGTTGCACGTTGAGGTATTGTTATATGATCCAATTATGTTATCATTGTTGAGAGAAGTTGCGCTACTGAAAGTATGAACCCTAGGACTTGTTTCTAAGCATTGCAATACCGTTTTCACTCACTTTTACCACTTGTTACATTGGTGTTTTTATATTTTCAGATTACAAAAACCTATATCTACTATCCATATTGCACTTGTATCACCATCTCTTCGCCGAACTAGTGCACCTACACAATTTACCATTGTATTGGGTGTGTTGGGGACACAAGAGACTCTATGTTATTTGGTTGCAGGGTTGTTTGAGAGAGACCATCTTCATCCTACGCCTCCCACGGATTGATAAACCTTAGGTCATCCACTTGACGAAAATTTGCTACTGTCCTACAAAACCTTGTGCTTGGAGGCCCAACACGAGTCTATAAGAAGAAGGTTGCGTGGTAGACATCATTGTCCAATATGGTGCTGCAGATAAAGGTCGTCGTCGTGGCGACTTAGGAGGAGGATCTCTACTCATATGCAACGATAAACGAGAAAGCTATGTGGACCCCATGTATCTGTTTGGCCATTTGTAACTACATGCATATTTGGTTCGAGTCAGGCGGTAATATGTGTGTGCGTTGAGTTGTTGTGCTTGATTTGGGGTTATTAGGCTAATTTTGTTTTGGCACGATTACAGAGTGTTGAATTCGGCTCCGACACTTGCATTAAACTTTTGCAAAAAATAGTATTTACTCGGGAACCACCACATCTTTCGGGAAAACAAATACCACACATAAAAGAAAAATAGGTCACCACTTGGCCTGCTCAAATCGTGAATCACGTGAAAACGGCAACCCTTCCATTAAATAGCCAACAATCACCATGACTCTACATAGTGGCGCGAGCGCATAGAAGGTCTCAGGGGTCATCCATTGCCGTCCCTAGATGCGTATTGTCTGCCAACTAAATTTTGTATTATCATCTATAGCAATTATTGGCTATTGCAATACAAAAACTATTGTGATTAAAAGAGACAATAGTGACGAAAAAACCATCCGGGTTCTAAAAAAGGGAAATCATCCGGATCTACAACCTTATCTTGGCTTCTTGAAGAACCCTCCGTGAGCTGAGATTTATAGCTACGGTACCACACGCGTCTCTCCTCCTTTATAGGTACGGAGAACTTGACCGGCGGCTAAAAATGATGACAACGGCTATGCCAGTGGAGGCGGAGATTGACCTGTGATTCTTGCACAACAACGAGGCACTTGATTTGGAATGTTGGCGAATTTGTTTCATTTTCTCATATAATTCATGTGTTCCATATGAACTTCATTATGAAGCACACTCGTCAATATTTCAGTGTCAACATCAATTCTAGCGGGCATGGCACGAACTAGCACTAGAAAAAAAGACACATCCGTGAAATTTTGGGCACGATTTTTTTATGTCATGCTTTTGACACTTCTATGATGATACTTGTGACAAAACCCGGTATCATCATAGATGTGGTGGGCTCCTACTTCTATGACAAAATAATATGACAGAAAATGGATTTTCATCCTGGGCGGGCCGGAGTCGTAGCTGCATGACATTATCGGGGTCGTCCATGACAGAAAAAATTATGGAAGAAGTGAGGGAGAGGAAATATTATGGAGTTCCCGGTTACGGTGGGTGGTCGGGGCCGAGCGATGCACTATGGTTTGTGTGTTTCTCTTGTGTACGCGCGTGTGTGCGAGGCGTTGGCTAACTGAACCCGGAGCGATCGCATGTTAGTGAACCCGAGCGATCGATCCCTTGGCGAGTAACTGAACCCGAGCGTTTCACTCGCTGCTGACTGAACCCGAGAAATTCCTTCGCTGCTGCTGCTAACTGAACCCGAGCGATCGATCACTGCTGCTGCTTACTGAAGCCGATCGAGCCCCCATGCGAGACGTAGCCAGCTGGTGTTGGGTTGCCTCTCGATGAACAATGACCGTTGCTACCGTGCGCGCGGTACGTAGAACGAGGCGAGACATGGTGAGTTGAGCCGGTTGGTTGGCTGGGGATGAACAGTTCCCGGTGGGGGTTGGATGAACAGGACCCCGTGGTAGTAGGCCATTGTCTCTGGATGAACAGGACCCTAAGGAGGCCACCGCATCCCAGCCGGTTGGGGGTGGATGAACATGACCCCATGGAGGCTCTATGAATAGCAGCCGGTGGAGGCTACATGAACAGTAGCAGTGGATGAACAGTAGCCTGTGGAGGGTGGAGGTTGTCAACGGTGGATGAACAGTAGCCCGTGGAGGCTGGAGCGAGGTGGTAGACGGTGGTTGAACAGGACCCCGTTTCGACCGTAGGCGCTCCAACACAAGTCTGTTTCCTCTGTTTTGCGGTACGCCACACCCCTCCTGATCAACAGGACCCCATTTCGACCGTAGGCACTCAAACACAAGACCGTTTCCTCCATTTTGCGGTACACCAGACCCCTCCCGATGAACATGATCTTGTTTCAACCATGGCCGGTTGAATAGAAAGCTGTTTCCTCCGTTCTGCGGTACGCCAGACCCCGTTTCAGCTATTCCGTCCAAGCCGGTTGGCTCCCGTTGAACAAGACGCATTCCGACCCAGTCGGTTCCCTCCCGATGAACAGGACGCTGGTTCTCCATTCCGACCCAGCCGGTTTGCTGCCCGATGAACAGGACACCGTTGCTGCCGTCCGTTGCCTCTCCATGTACACAAGCCCTGGTCGTCCGTATATATGCGTGAGTATGTGCTTGAGACCCCGCCCGTATGTACGCATGTGGCCATATTCTTTGTCCTGTGGCTATACATACGTATATGGGACTTAGACAGGACTGCGTGAACTGCTATGTTGGGTGCTCTACAACGACACGTGCCACTACTTACTCGGCCACGGTTCATACTTGCAAAGAGACCGATCGACCAGTATGTATGTACACATTCAGGACCAGACAGACAGCACTATGTACGCTTTGACCGGGTGGGTCCCAGCGGTCAGGGAGGATAAGGACGCACTTCCTTGCGTGCGAAGATATAGCTGATCGGTCCCAGCTGTCAGGGGGAGGAATCATTTTTATTTTGTGAGTAATAAGGAGGCACTTCCTGGTGGGTCCAGCTGTCACCCTCACCACCTAAAGTCCTCTTTCGATGGTTGTCCTTCATTGACCACGTTGACCATGCCGCGCCAAGAGCACCAAGGCGGTGGACGACTGATAACCCACAAGTATAGGGGATCAATTGTAGCCTCTTTCGATAAGTAAGAGTGTCGAACCCAATGAGGAGCTAAAGGTAGAACAAATATTCCCTCAAGTTTTATCGACCACCGATACAACTCTACGCATGCTTGACGTTCGGTTTACCTAGAACAAGTATAAAACTAGAAGTACTTTATAGGTGTTTTTGGATAGGTTTGCAAGATAATAAAGAGCGCGTAAATAAAAAGTAGGGGCTGTTTAGATAAAGAAGCAATAAAATTAGTATAGCGAGTGTGGAAAAGTGGTGGCAGGAGTTGCGAAATTGTTCCAAATCAATTGACTACTTTACTAGACCGATAACAAGTTTTATGTGGGAGAGGCCACTGCTAGCATGTCATCTCTAACTTGGAATTCTATGCACTTATGATTGGAACTATTAGCAAGCATCCGCAACTACTAACGTTCATTAAGGTAAAACCCAACCATAGCATTAAGATATAATGGTCCCCCTTCAATCTCGTATGCATCAATTTCTATGCTAGGCTGAATTTTCTATCACTCTTACCCTCCAATACATAGTCCTATCAACATACAACTAACCCTATGGTGTGATCCACGCGCGTGCTCATATGATGCGCACCAAAGGACAGCAACATAACCACAAGCAAATTAAACCAATCATAGCAATTCACCAATCACCGGTAGGACAAGGAAAATCTACTCAGACATCATTGGATGGCAACACATCATTGGATAATAATATGAAGCATAAAGAACCATGTTCAAGTAGAGGGTACAGCGGGTTGCGGGAGAGTGGACCGCTGTAGATAGAGGGGGGAAGGTGATGGAGATGTTGGTGAAGATGGCAGAGGTGTTGGTGTAGATTGCGGTGATGATGATGGCCCCCGGCGGTGTTCCGGCACCACCAGAAGTGAGGGAGAGAGAGCCCCCCTTCTTCTTCTTCTTCCTTGACCTTCTCCCTAGATGGGAGAAGGTTTCCCCTCTGGTCCATGGCCTCCATGGAGGTGGAGGGGCGAGAGCCCCTTCGAGATTGGATCTGTCTCTCTGTCTCTCTTTGTTTCTGCGTTCTCTGATTCTACCCTTTCACTGTTTCTTAAATTCACGGAGATCCGTAACTCTGATTGGGCTGAAATTTTAACACAATCTCTATTCGGATATTAGCTTTCTTTCAGAGAAAGAAGGGCATTAACCGCCTTGCGGGGTGGCCACGAGGGCCCAGGGCGCGCCTGACCCCCTAGGCACACCCCCTGCCTCGTGGCCCGCTCGGGCATCATCTCGCGTTGATTCTTCTTCCCAAAAATCACATATATTCCAAAAAAAAATCTCCATCAGTTTTTATCCCGTTTGGACTCCGTTTGATATGGATTTTCTGCAAAACAAAAAACATGTAACAAATAGGAACTGGCACTGGGCACTGGATCAATATGTTAATCCTAAAAAGAGTATAAAAAGTTGCCAAAGGTATATAAAAGTTGTAGAATATTGGCATGGAACAATAAAAAATTGGGCCAATTCCAGTTCTGCCCCTAACTCGAACCCACTACTCAGTTTTGCCCCTATTTCAGGTATTCTCAGTTTTGCCCCTCCGCCGTTAGTGTCACTTATAGAAATGCCCTTTTGCGCCGTTACCGTTCTGTCAAAGTACTTTGACCATCCAGAAAAAAATAGCAAAAAAAATCAAAAAAAATATGAAATTTGGTGGGATCGAAGATAGTCATGTCCGCAAGGCGCGTGCACAATTTTGTGTTGGTTGGACACTCTGGGAGCTCGTGGCAAAGGGAAAAAATAATAATTTATGCCTATGAACAGTAAATTCTAAAAAATAGCAAAAAAGTTCAAAAAAAATTGAATTTATTTGTTGTCAAAGAGGCTTGAGTGCACAAGGTGCTTGCAAGTTTTGGTGATCAAATGACGTACGAGGCGCTCTAGCGAAAAAAACAAAATACTGCATTTTTTCAAAGTTTTTTTGAGCTAAAATTTGTTTTTTTTCTCCACGAGCTCCTACAATGTCCAAACACTACAAAAACGTGCACACATCTTTCGAACCTGAATATCTTCAGTCCCACGAACTTTCATATTTTTTTGATTTTTTTTCTTTTTTTTTGAATTTACTGCTCGCATGCGTACAAAATTTATGTTTTCCTTTGACACGAGCTCCCGGAGTGTCCGAACGGCATGAAAATGTGCACACACCTTGCGGACATGACTATCTTCGATCCCACCAAATTTCATTTCTTTTGATTTTTTTTGCTATTTTTTCAGGACGGTCAAAGACCTTTGACCGGACGGTAATGGCAGAGAAGGGCATTTCTATAAGTGAAACTAACGGCGGAGGGGCAAAACTAAGCATACCTAAAAATTAGGGGCAAAACTGAGTAGTGGGTTCGAGTTAAGGGCATAGATGTAAATGTCCCTAAAAAATTATAGATACGACGGAGACGTATCAGCATCCCCTAGCTTAATTCTTGCTCGCCCTGGAGTAGGTAAATGATAAAAAAAGATATTTTTTGATGTGGAATGCTACCTAGCATAATCTTGATCATGTAATCTAATCATGGCATGAATATTAAGACACGAGTGATTCAAAGCAATAGTCTATCATTTGACATTAAGACAATAATACTTCAAGCATACTAATAAAGCAATCATGTCTTTTCAAAATAACTTGTCCAAAGAAAGTTATACCTACAAAGTCATATGGTCTGGCTATACTCCATCTTCACCACACGAAATATTTAAATCATGCACAACCCCGATTAGAAGCCAAGAAATTGTTTCATACTTTTAACGTTCTCAAACCTTCTCAACTTTCACGCAATACATGAGCGTGAGCCATGGACATAGCACTATGGGTGGAATAGAATGTGATGGTGGAGTTTGTGTGGAGAAAACAAAAAAGGAGAAAGTCTCACATCGACGCGGCTAGTCAACGGGCTATGGAGATGCCCATCAATTGATGTCAATGTGAGGAGTAGGGATTGCCAAGCAACGGATGCACTAGAGCTATAAGTATATGAAAGCTCAAACTGAAACTAAGTGGGTGTGCATCCAACTTGCTTGCTCATGAAGACCTCGGGCATTTGAGGAAGCCCATCATCGGAATATACAAGCCAAGTTCTATAATGAAAATTCCCACTAGTATATGAAAGTGATAACTCAATGAGACTCTCTATATGAAGAACATGGTGCTACTTTGAAGAACAAGTGTGGTAAAAAGATAGTAACATTGTCCCTTCTCTCTTTTTCACTCTTTTTTTTTGTTTTTTGGTGGGCTTCTTTGGCCTCTTTTTTTATTTGGGCTTCTTTGGCCTATTTTATTTTGATAACCTCACATGGGAAAGTATTCTAATAATGATGATCATCACACTTTTATTTATTACAACTCAACATTACAACTCGATACTAGAACAAAATAGGACTCTATATGAATGCCTACGGTGGTGTACTAGGATGTGCAGTGATCTAGCGTAGCAATGACATCAAAAAATGGACAAGCCATGAAAATATCATGCTAGCTATCTACGATCATGCAAAGCAATATGACAATGAATGCTCAAGTCATGTATATGATGATGATGGAAGTTGCATGACAATATATCTCGGAATGGCTATGGAAATGCCATGCTAGGTAGGTATGGTGGCTGTTTTGAGGAAGATATAAGGAGGCTTATATGTGATAGAGCGTATCGTATCACGGGGTTTGGATGCACCAGCGAAGTTTGCACCAACTCTCGAGGTAAGAAAGGGCAATGCATGGTACCAAAGAGGCTAGCAATGATGGAAGGGTGATAGTGCGTATAATCCATGGACTCAACATTAGTCATAAAGAAATCACATACTTGTTGCAAAAATCTATTAGTCATCAAAAAAAGTACTACATGCATGCTCCTAGGGGGATAGATTGGTAGGAAAATACCATCGCTCATCCCTGACCGCCACTCATAAGGAAGACAATCAATAAATACCTCATGCTCCGACTTCATCACATAACGGTTCACCATACATGCAGGCTACGGGAATCACAAACTTCAACACAAGTATTTCTACAATCCACAACTACCCACTAGCATGACTCTAATATCACCATCTTTATATCATAAAACTATTGCAAGGAATCAAACATATCATATTCAGTGATCTACAAGTTTTATGTAGGATTTTATGACTAACCATGTGAATGACCAGTTCCTGTCATCTCTCTAAATATATATAAGTGAAGCAAGAGAGTTTAATCCTTTTTGCAAAAGATATGCCCATGCTCTAACAAATATAAGTGAAGCAAAAGAGCATTCTACAAATGGCGGTTTTCTATGTGAAGAGAAACATGCAATCCAAACTTCAAAAGATATAAGTGAAGCACATGAAGCATTCTATAAAGCCATACTCAAAAGGTATAAGTGAAGTGCAATGAGCATTCTATAAATCAACCATGGACTATCTCATACCAGCATGGTGCATAAAAGAAAAGTGGAAACTAAATGCAAAAGACACTCCAAGATTTTACGCATATTATGTGACGAATAAAAATATAGCTCCAAGTGAAATTACCGATGATCGTTAGAAGAAAGAGGGGATGCCTTCCGGGGCATCCCCAAGCTTGGTTGGTTGGGAGTCCTTGAACATTTCCTAGGGGTGCCTTGGCCATCCCCAAGCTTAGGCTCTTGCCACTCCTTATTCCTTCATCCATCATGATCTCTCCCAAAACTCGAAAACTTCAATCACACAAAACTCAACAGAAAGCTCAGTAAGATCCGTTAGTATAATAAAGCAAATCACTACTCTAAGTACTGTTTTAAACCAATTCATATTTTGTTTTTGCATTTTAGCTACTGTAATATAACTTTTTCATGGCTTAATCCACTGATAGAAATTGATAGTTTCATCAAAACAAGCAAACTATGCATCAAAAAACAGAATCTGTCTTAAACAGGACAGTTTGTAGTAATATGAACATTAACCATATCTCTGTTACTCCAAATATTATACAAAAATTAGGAAAAATAAAAAATTTGTATAGAAAGACAGTGCAAAAAGTTTCAGAACCGTTTGACGTTCCAGCAAAAATGTAAAATCACGCACTACAGCCAAAGTTTTTGTCCAGCACCGTACAAACCAACAAGCATCTAAAACATCCTAAAGGCAAACCTTCGCACATTATTTTTATAATACAATGGAATTGTACAAGGGGATAATTATTTTTGTTGAAAAGTTTCTGTAATCAAGATTCACAAAGTTTCCGTGAGCATAAACAAAGTTCAAGGAGCTCCCCCACTTCAACAATGCTTGTCTCTCTCACTTTCACTTTCCTTTTTGAAAAAGTTTTGGGTTCCCTCTTTATTTTTTTTAAAACTATATGAAAGCACTCAACAGAAATAAATGACTCTCTAAAACTTCCGGGTTGTCTCCCTGGCAGCGCTTTCTTTAAATCCATTAAGCTAGGCATAAAGTGCTCAAGTAATGAATCCACCCGGATCCGAAGGTATATCAAAGCCAATTTTAATTAACAATGATTTGTAATTTAGTAGTGAGAACAAAGTAACATTTCTCATGTAATGACGAAGTCTAACTCTCTTCCTATGCATCGGGATGTCATAAAAGAACAATTCATGCACACATAGTAAAGGCCAATGCATAGTATAAACAGTTTCTTGCAATATTATCATATAAACATGGAGAGGCGGAGATGTAGTTCCTCTCTCATCATAATTGCAAATAGGAGCAGCAAGCACGTGCATATTATATCTATCAAAATCATCTTGTGTAGTAGTGAAACGCAACCCATCAATATAATCCTTAATAAGAGCAAACTTCTCCGATATAGTGTAGCCAGGAGAATTCAAATAGATAATAGGACTATCATGCGTGGGTGCAATAGCAACAATTTCATTTTTAACATAAGGAACTATAGCAAGTTCATCTCCATAAGCATAATTCATATTGTCATCTTGGCCACAAGCATAGCAAGCATCATCAAAAAGGAATATTTCAAAAGAATCAACGGGATCATAACAATCACATAGCAATCATCCTTCGGTAAGCATGAAGGGAAATTAAACAATGTATGAGTTGAAGAGTTACTCTCATTAGAAGGTGGGCATGGGTAGCTAATTCGCTCTTCCTCCTTTTGTTCTTCGCTCTCCTCCTCGTCTTTTTAATCCAATGAGCTCACAATGTCATTAATTTCTTCTTCCATAGTCTCCTGCAAAATATTAGTCTCTTCTTGGACAGCGGAGACTCTCTCAATAAAATCATCAATATCGGAATTGAATTCATAATTCTCATAGCAATATTTAAGTATAGCAAAAATTTCAGGTCTGTAAACAGCATCATCAAGATTTTCACACTCTTTAAACAAAGATTCAATTTCATAAGCACCCATAAAAGCAACAAATTCTTCTATTTGTTCCACATCATAGTAATCATATATACCATTAGCATAAGATGCCAAGGTTTTATCATCATTAAATTTGCATGAAAAGGGAAGGTGTGGAGCCTTCATCCTAGAGCAATAAGTATAGTCATATCTCAAGCATAGTTCCCGAGCATACCAATGCAACATATGAATTTGATCCCATAATAGTTTCCCTTTTTGATTCAAGCGATAATCCCTAAAGTATTCACGTTGATCCAACGTGTCTCCCATTACATAATTGAATGGGGTTTTCTCAGGATTATCAAAGTAGTACATAATATTTTTCACATAACCAGCATCGAGGGTTTTAGGAGGTTCCCCATCCCCATGAGTAGCACGTACACCTATTTTTTTTTGGTATTTCGTGTTCCATATCCATAACTAAAGATAGAGAACAACTTATAACAGCAAATAAAAATTACTTAGTGATAAAGCAAACAAGCACACACCAGAATATTCACCCCACGCTATTCCTCCCCGGCAACGGCGCCAGAAGAAGGTCTTGATAACCCACAAGTACTGGGGATCAATTGTAGCCTCTTTCGATCAGTAAGAGTGTCGAACCCAACGAGGAGCTAAAGGTAGAACAAATATTCCCCCAAGTTTTATCGACCACTGATACAACTCTACGCACGCTTGACGTTCGCTTTACCTAGAACAATTATTAAACTAGAAGTACTTTGTAGGTGTTTTTAGATAGGTTTGCAAGATAATAAAGAGCGCGTAAATAAAAAGTAGGGGCTGTTTAGATAAAGAAGCAACGAAGTTAGTATAGCGAGTGTAGAAAAGTGGTGGTAGGAGTTGCGAAATTGTCCCTAAGTAATTGACTACTTTACTAGAACGATAGCAAGTTTATGTGGGAGAGGCCACTTCTAGCATATCATCCCCGACTTGGAATTCTATGCACTTATGATTGGAACTATTCGCAAGCATCCGCAACTACTAACGTTCATTAAGGTAAAACCCAACCATAGCATTAAGATATAATGGTCCCCCTTCAATCCCGTATGCATCAATTTTTATGCTAGGCTGAAGTTTCTGTCACTCTTGCCCTCCAATACATAGTCCTATCAACATACAACTAACCCTATGGTGTGATCCACGCGCGCGCTCATATGATGGTCACCAAAGGACAGCAACATAACCACAAGCAAATTAAACCAATCATAGCAATTCACCAATCACTGGTAGGACAACGAAAATCTACTCAGACATCCCAGGATGGCAACACATCATTGGATAATAATATGAAGCATAAAGCACCATGTTCAAGTAGAGGGTACAGCGGGTTGCGGGAGAGTGGACCGCTGTAGATAGAGGGGGGAAGGTGATGGAGATGTTGGTGAAGATGGCGGAGGTGTTGGTGTACATTGCGGTGATGACGATGGCCCGTGGCGGCGTTTCGGCGCCACCGGAAGCGAGGGGGAGAGAGCCCCCCTTCTTCTTCTTCTTCTTCCTTGACCTTCTCCCTAGATGGGAGAAGGGTTTCCCCTCTGGTCAATGGCCTCCATGGAGGCGGAGGGGCGAGAGCCCCTCCGAGATTGGATCTGTCTCTCTCTATTTCTGCATTCTCTGATTCTGCCCTTTCACCGTTTCTTAAATTCCCGGAGATCCATAACTCCGATTGGGCTGGAATTTTAACATGATCTCTATCCAGATATTTGATTTCTTGTGGAGAAAAAAGGGCATCAACCGCCTTATGGGGTGGCCACGAGGGCCCAGGGTGCGCCTGACCCCCTGGGGCGCGCCCCCTGCCTCATGGCCCCCTCGGGCATCGTCTCGCGTTGATTCTTCTTCCCAAAAATCACATATATTCCAAAAAAATCTCCATCAGTTTTATCCCATTTGTACTCCGTTTGATATGGATTTTCTGCGAAACAAAAAACATGCAACAAACATGAACTGGCACTGGGCACTGGATCAATATTTTAGTCCCAAAAATAGTATAAAAAGTTGCCAAAAGTATATAAAAGTTGTATAATATTGGCATGGAACAATCAAAAATTATAGATACAGCAGAGAGGTATCAACGACGGCGAGACCTAGGAAGGGAATGATGTGGAGCCGGGGAAGAACGCGACAGTGGATGCCCACACAGAGGGGGGTACGTGGGTTGACTGGTTCGGCTGCGGTGTGAGGTTGCCGTCGCAGGAGAATAACAGGAGGTGTGGGTGAGTATAAAGGGATGGCATGGCCAGTGTGACAGCACAGCCGGACACGGGAGGCAGGAGCAGGTGGCACGGTCAGCGCTGGTTTAGGCGGCTGGAGCAAGAAGACCAGAGTTTGAAGAAGCACGACGGTCGTTGGATGGACATCGTACGGTCACTGCAGCTAGAATCGTTTATATTGACTAAGTTGACAAAGCCCTTGATATGCATCAACTTCGTAGGCGCACAGGTCAGCCTCCGAAACGGTGCACCCCAGATGTCAGGGGGAGGAATCTTATTTTGGGCGGCTGAAACAAGAATATCCTAGATTGAAGAAGAAGCACGCATCCATTGGATGGACATCCAACGGCCACTGCTGCTTGAACCCTATGTTGACTATAAGTTGACAAAGCCTTACATACTCGTCAACTTAGTTTTTTTGGGGGACGTGTCAACTTAGTAGGCCCACAAGTGTGTGGCAGAGAATATATAGACCATTTGCAATTTGTGAGAATGTACAACCCATTTTTGAATTCTAATGGAATTTACTATAGCCCTTTTGCAGTTTGTTAAAAGTACATCCCATTTTCTAGCTAGGACAACGATTAATAATTTCAAGCAACCGCTCAAAACAGAATTCAATAAAATTTCCCACATTTTGATGGGATCTGAAGTATTTTTATCCCAAAATTTCTATTCATATTAAACATAATTTCAAAATAAATTTGTATTACGTAAAACTCCAATGAAATATTGCGCGTGCAACAATTAATGAAATTAAAATTTTCAAAATCCAAAAATAATATTATTTTTAAAACTAATTACGTGTTTGGTGCATTTTTTACAGTTACTGCCCAGTTTTTATAATTACCTCCCGTTCATTATTTCTTAAAGCCCATTTCTTGTTAAGCCTACTGCATCCCTCCTATGAAAGATTTGCACACCAGCAGGGCAGAGAATAACAAGTTGACCTTGCCTAGGTATTCCTCAAAAAAAAGTATAGCTGGGCTAGCCATTTTTCAGCATGAAAAATAATAATATCTGGGCTGGATATCTGGCCTGGGCTAGATGGGCCACAACCCGCCTATTTAATACACTACTCTGCTCTGAACAACAACAAAAACATTGCTCAAGAAAAACTCTACAGTGCTCACACCTCAAAAACACAAATACTGCTCGAGCTGCTTGGTCCCAGTTGTCGACCGCTCTTTGTGAAATTCTCTCGTTTATTGACTACATAGGATGAAAATGGTGTGGGACCGTGATGTCAGGAACCCGGGAGGAAGCAAAAAAATTATAGTTGTATATAATAAGGAGGCACTTGCGTACGTGCAGCTATGGCCCCGGTGGGTTCCCACTGTGATCCTCTCCAAGTAAAGTCATCTCCTCATTCCTTATGTCCATTGACCATGTTGACAACGCGAGACGGCAGCGCAACAGCGAGCGCAACAACTCGAAGGACGACAGAAAGGGCCTCGCGGGCCCTACAGATGGTCTGATATAGTGCGCACTGCTCATTCAGGAAGCCAGGATCATAGGGCCACATGTACGCGAAGACATTGTCGTTCGCTTGTTCATCGGTGCTCATTAAGGAGACGGAGGTTGCACCATAGGTCCTCCTGCGCTGGTAGCTGTTCCTCCATTAGGGCATAGAAGTGCGGCCGCACCTTCTCTATGGTGAACACGGCATGAACCGACTTGGACAGTGGCATCGGCTCCTAGTCGGAAGCTACGCCGATCGTCTGATTGTCGTCGCTCAGCTCGGCGAGCTCGCTGGCGAGCTAGCATGTTGCTATGTCTCGCGCTTGCGTTGGTTTTCCCCGAAGAGGAAGGGATGATGCAGCAGAGTAGCATAAGTATTTCCCTCAGTTTTTGAGAACCAAGGTATCAATCCAGTAGGAGCCCACGCTCAAGTCCCTCATACCTGCACAAAGCGGTAGCTACTCGCAACCAACGTGATTAGGGGTTGTCAAGCCATTCACGGTCACTTACGAGAGTGAGATCTGATAGATATAATATTTTTGGTATTTTTGGTATAAATATGCAAAGTAAAAAGTAAAAGCGAAGTAAAAAAGCAAAGCAAGATTAAATTGATGGAGATTGATATGATGAGAATAGACCCGGGGGCCATAGGTTTCACTAGTGGCTTCTCTCAAGAGCATAAGTATTCTACGATGGGTGAACAAATTACTGTTGAGCAATTGACAGAATTGAGCATAGTTATGAGAATATCTAGGCATGATCATGTATATAGGCATCATGTCCGTGACAAGTAGATCGAAATGATTCTACATCTACTACTATTACTCCACTCATCGACCGCTATCCAGCATGCATCTAGAGTATTAAGTTAAAAATAGAGTAACGCCTTAAGCAAGATGACATGATGTAGAGAGATAAATTCATGCAATATGAAATAAACCCCATCTTGGTATCCTCAATGGCAACGATACAATACGTGCCTTGCTGCCCCTTCTGTCACTGGGTAAGGACACCGCAAGATCGAACCCAAAGCTAAGCACTTCTCCCATGGCAAGAACTACCAATCTAGTTGGCCAAAGTAAACGGATAATTCGAAGAGACTTGCAAAGATAACCAATCATACATAAAGAATTCAGAGAAGATTCAAATATTATTCATAGATAGACTTGATCATAAACCCACAATTCATCGGTCTCAACAAACACACCGCAAAAAGAAGATTACATCGAATAGATCTCCACAAGAGAGGGGGAGAACTTTGTATTGAGATTCAAAGAGAGAGAAGAAGCCATCTAGCTACTAACTGTGGACCCGAAGGTCTGAGGTAAACTACTCACACTTCATCGGAGGGGCTAGGATGATGTAGAAGCCCTCCGTGATGACGGCCCTCTTTCGGCGGAGCTCCGGAACAGGCCCTAAGATGGGATCTCGTGGATACAGAAAGTTGCGGCGGTGGAATTAGGTTTTTGGCTCCTGTTCTGATCGTTTGGGGGTACATGTGTATATATAGAAGGAAGAAGTACACCGGAGGAGCAACGAGGGGCCCACGAGGCAGGGGGCGCGCCCTAGGGGGGCGCGCCCCCCACCCTCGTGACCGCCTCTTTTGTTCCTTGGAGCAGGGTCCAATTCTCTTGGATCACGTTCGGTGAGAAAATCACGTTACCGAAGATTTTATTCCATTTGGACTCCATTTGACATTCTATTTATCCGAAACACTGAAATAGGCAAAAAACAGCAATTCTGGGCTGGGCCTCCGGTTAATAGGTTAGTCCCAAAAATAATATAAAAGTGGAAAATAAACCCCAATATAGTCCAAAACAGTAGATAATATAGCATGGAGCAATCAAAAATTATAGATACGTTGGAGACGTATCAGGCATCCCCAAGCTTAATTCCTGCTCGTCCTCGAATAGGTAAATGATAAAAAGAGAATTTTTGATGCAGAGTGCTACTTGGCATAATTTCAATGCAAATCTTCTTAATTGTGGTATGAATATTCAGATTAGAAAGATTCAAGACAAAAGTTTATATTGACATAAAAAATAATAATACTTCGGGCATACTAACAAAGCAATTATGTCTTCTCAAAATAACATGGCCAAAGAAAGTTATCCCTACAAAATCATATAGTCTGGCTATGCTCTATCTTCACCACAAAAAGTATTTAAATCATGCACAACTCCGATGACAAGCCAAGCAATTGTTTCATACTCTAACTTTTTCAAAACTTTTTCAATCTTCGCGCAATACATGAGAGTGAGCCATGGATATAGCACTATAGGTGGAATAGAATGGTGGTTGTGGAGAAGACAAAAAGGAGGGGAAGATAGTCTCACATCAACTAGGTGTATCAACGGGCTATGGAGATGCCCATCAATAGATATCAATGTGAGTGAGTAGGGATTGCCATGCAACAGATGCACTAGAGCTATAAGTATATGAAAGCTCAAAAAGAAACTAAGTGGGTGTGCATCCAACTTGCTTGCTCATGAAGACCTAGGGCAATTTTGAGGAAGCCCATCATTGGAATATACAAGCCAAGTTCTATAATGTAAAATTCCCACCAGTATATGAAAGTGATAACATGAGAGACTCTCTACTATGAAGATCATGGTGCTACTTTGAAGCACAAGTGTGGTAAAAGGATAGTAACATTGTCTCTTCTCTCTTTTTCTCTCATCATTTTTTTTATTTGGGCCTTTTATCTTTTTTTATGGCCTCTTTTTATTTGGGCTTCTTTGGCCTCTTTTTTTTATTTTATTTTTCGTCCGGAGTCTCATCCCAACTTATGGGGGAATCATAGTCTCCATCATTCTTTCCTCACAGGGAAAATGCTCTAATAATGATGATCATCACACTTTTATTTTTCTTATAACTCAACAATTACAACTCGATACTTAGAACAAAATATGACTTTATGTGAATGCATCCGGGGGTGTACCGGGATATGTAATATGACAATGATGGAGTGTGTCATGATGAACTAGATGGTGGAAAGTTGCATGGCAATATATCTCGGAATGGCTATGGAAATGCCATAATAGGTAGGTATGGTGGCTGTTTTGAGGAAGGTATATGGTAGGTGTATGATACCGGCGAAAGGTGCATGGTATTAGAGAGGCTAGCAAAGGTGGAAGGGTGAGAGTGCGTATAATCCATGGACTCAACATTAGTCATAAAGAACTCATATACTTATTGCAAAAATCTAGAAGTTATCAAAGCAAAGTATTACGCGCATGCTCCTAGGGGGATAGATTGGTAGGAAAAGACCATCGCTCGTCCCCGACTGCCACTCATAAGGAAGACCATCAATAAACAAATCATGCTCCGATTTTGTTACATAACGGTTCACCATACGTGCATGCTACGGGAATCACAAACTCTAACACAAGTATTCTTTAAATTCACAACTACTCAACTAGCATGACTTTAATATTATCACCTCCATATCTCAAAACAATTATCATGCTTCAATCTTTTCTTAGTATTCAACACACTCAAAAGAAAGTTTCACAAATCTTGAATACCAAGCATATTATTATTAAGCAAATTACCATGCTATTAAGTGACTCTCAAAATAATTTAAGTGAAGCATGAGAGATCAATAGTTTGTTTAAAACAAATCCACCACCGTGCTCTAAAAGATCTAAGTGAAGCACATAGAGCAAAATTATAACGCTCAAAAGATATAAGTGAAGCACATAGAGTATTATATCAAATTTTAATTCATGTATGGCTATCTCAAAAGGTGTGTACAGCAAGGATTATTGTGGCATACTAAGACACAAAGACACAAATAATACAAGACGCTCCAAGCAAAACCCATATCATGTTGGTGAATAAAAATATAGCTCCAAGTAAATTACCGATGGAAGTGGACGAAAGAGAGGATGCCTTCCGGTGCATCCCCAAGCTTTGAATTTTTGGTGTCCTTGGATTATCTTGGGGGTTCCATGGGCATCCCCAAGCTTAGGCTCTTGCCACTCCTTGTTCCATGATCCATCAAAAGAATTCACCCAAAACTTGAAAACTTCACAACACAAAACTCAAAATAGAAAACTCGCGAGCTCCGTTAGCGAAAGAAAACAAAAGACCACTTCAACGTACTGTAATGAACTCATTCTTTATTTATGTTGGTGTTAAACCTACTGTATTCCAACTTCTCTATGGATTATAAACTATTTTAGTAGCCATACATTCATCAAAATAAGCAAACAACACACGAAAAACATAATCTGTCAAAAATAGAACAGTCTGTAGTAATATGTAGCTAGCGCAAGATCTGGAACCCAAAAATTCTAAAATAAATTGCTGGACGCGAGGATAGATCTAGGTATTGCCATAATAGTAAGATAGATTGTTAAAACTCATTTCATATTCTCTATGTTCGGCAGCAAGTTTTCTTTGAGGAAAGCAAAAGTAATCAAAAGGACTAAATTTAACGGGACAAAAGTCCCCAAGATCAACCTTGGGAGGTATAGGTTCCTCCTTTGGTCCTTCATAATGCACAACCAATTCATCATTATAAGCATTCTTTTCACAGAACTTGGTAAGCCTATATTC
The DNA here is from genome assembly GCF_018294505.1 of Triticum aestivum. Lineage (NCBI taxonomy): Eukaryota > Viridiplantae > Streptophyta > Magnoliopsida > Poales > Poaceae > Triticum > Triticum aestivum. The sequence continues at coordinate 90,297,071 of NC_057800.1, forward strand.
AAGAGAATATCCTAGCTCATTATTTCGAATATCCAAATCATCATTAAGTTCAGAAATTCTATCAACTAAAACATTGGTAGGAACCCTTCTTCTAAGATTTTCATTGAAATCAACATAATCTAGAGATTGAAAACACATTATTTCTTCTTGATCAAAGAGGATAGCCTCTATGGGAGGACGGCAAGCGTCCACCCTATAATGCACAAAGATTTCTTTGTCTTCTCTTATTATGAATCTAAACTCATGAGCCAAAAAGATAGTAGCGGCACGCTTAATAGAAGAATGCTCAATATTAGAAAATTCCAGAAATATCCTTTGTATGGAAGGATGCATGTGCATGAATTGTCTTTCAAGTTCAACTACAAGCATGGCAATAGCGTCCGCAAGACTACTAGTTCTGTGAAGGATATAACTACCCATAGAAGGTAAAGCACCGGCACAAGTAAAGAAATCTTGAATAACTCCTTTTCCAATAATATTACCACTACCAACACGGAATTTTTTTGTATGAAAATTGGTAGGTTCTTTAGCAGGAGCATCAGAATTTTCCATGATATTGTTATCGCTCATATTGGTGATAACTTCCCCAGTTTCAGACATAACGACAAGCAAGCAAACTAGCACACGAGAAAACAACAGGCAAGCGGAAAGGAGAGGGAGGATAGAGATTGAGAGGGCGAATAAAACGGTAAGGGTGAATTGGGGGGAGAGGAAAACGAGAGGCAAATGGCAAATAATGTAATGCGAGAGATAGGGATTGTCATGGGTACTTGGCATGTTGACTTTTTGCGTAGACTCCCCGGCAACGGCGCCAGAAATCCTTCTTGCTACGTCTTGAGCTTGCGTTGGTTTTCTCCGAAGAGGAAGGGATGATGCAACAGAGTAGCGTAAGTATTTCCCTCAGTTTTTGAGAACCAAGGTATCAATCCAGTAGGAGCCCACGCTCAAGTCCCTCATACCTGCACAAGGCGATAGCTACTCGCAACCAACGCGATTAGGGGTTGTCAAGCCCTTCACGGTCACTTATGAGAGTGAGATCTGATAGATATAATATTTTTGGTGTTTTTTGTATAAAGATGCAAAGTAAAAAGTAAAAGAAAAGTAAATAGCAAAGCAATATTAAAGTGATGGAGACTGATATGATGAGAATAGACCCGGGGGCCATAGGTTTCACTAGTGGCTTCTCTCAAGAGCATAAGTATTCTACTGTGGGTGAACAAATTATTGTTGAGCAATTGACAGAATTGAGCATAGTTATGAGAATATCTAGACATGATCATGTATATAGGCATCACGTCCATGACAAGTAGATCGAAATGATTCTGCATCTACTACTATTACTCCACTCATCGACCGCTATCTAGCATGCATCTAGAGTATTAAGTTAAAAACAGAGTAACACATTAAGCAAGATGACATGATGTAGAGAGATAAATTCACGCAATATGAAATAAACCCCATCTTGTTATCCTCGATGGCAACGATACAATACGTGCCTTGCTGCCCCTTCTGTCACTGGGTAAGGACACCGCAAGATCAAACCCAAAGCTAAGCACTTCTCCCATGGCAAGAACTACCAATCTAGTTGGCCAAACCAAACGGATAATTCGAAGAGACTTGCAAAGATAACCAATCATACATAAAAGAATTCAGAGAAGATTCAAATATTATTCATGGATAGACTTGATCATAAACCCACAATTCATCGGTCTCAACAAACACACCGCAAAAAGAAGATTACATCGAATATATCTCCACAAGAGAGGGGGAGAACTTTGTATTGAGATTCAAAGAGAGAGAAGAAGCCATCTAGCTACTAACTATGGACCCGAAGGTCTGAGGTAAACTACTCACACTTCATCGGAGGGGCTAGGATGATGTAGAAGCCCTCTGTGATGACGGCCCTCTTCCGGCGGAGCTCCGGAACATGCCCCAAGATGGGATATCGTGGATACAAAAAGTTGCGGTGGTGGAATTAGGTTTTTGGCTCCTGTTCTGATTGTTTGGGGGTACGTGTGTATATATAGGAGGAAGAAGTACGCCGAAGGAGCAACGAGGGGCCCACAAGGCAGGGGCGTGCCCTAGGGGGGGCCCCCACCCTCGTGACCGCCTCTTTTGTTCCTTGGAGCACGGTCCAAGTCTCCTGGATCACGTTCGGTGAGAAAATCACGTTCCCGAAGATATTATTCCGTTTGGACTCCGTTTGATATTCCGTTTCTTCAAAACACTGGAATACGCAAAAAACAACAATTCTAGGCTGGGCCTCTGGTTAATAGGTTAGTCCCAAAAATAATATAAAAGTGGAAAATAAAGCCCAATATAGTCCAAAACAGTAGATAATATAGCATGGAGCAATCAAAAATTATAGATACGTTGGAGACGTATCACATGTCTGGCTGCTGGACCGACCTGCTGCCAAGCACGAGTCTGGTCGCCCTGGGCCACCCAGACCGCCTCCCTCGCCCGTGCACGCTTTCTGCCAGACACGGTCAGGGCCGCCCGCGCCGCTTCCCGGTGCAGGCGATTGCTCCGTGTTCAAACGACACAAGTGTCGTCCGTCCGTCCTTCTGCCGCCCACATTAATGATATGCGGTTGCCGAGGCAGCTACTCCGGCGCCACCCGTCCGTCCTCTGCCGCCAACTATTGTTATATAAACTGCTGCGCTGGTCATAGCCGCAGTCATCCACCTCTGTTCCCTTTCTCCTGTCCACACCACTACTGCCAACCATGGCTCCCTCGCGCTCTAGCGCTCTTCGAGACGGGCGGACGACGGACCACAAGGAGATGGCAGCCATTGCTACCGACTACCTGGCCGATAGGCAGCCGGAGGACGACGACGTCCGAATGGAGAACATCGTAGTCAACGATCCGGCGCCAACCCCCTCCTCCATGCCATCCTTGCCGGTGCATTGCACCATGACCATCGGCGAGGCATGTGCCCAATACATGGCCACGGTGAGGCAGAAGCATCAGGAGCAGTTCCGGGAGGCGCAGGCCGATGCCGCCTACAACCACCATCTCCTCCAAGAGCACCTGCAGGCGACGGAGCAGATCGACGTGGAGCAGGCGGAGCAGGAGGCACTGCTCGACTCGTACCGCTTCGCCCGCGAGAGCCGCCTCACGCGTTGGCGATACCGTATGTGGGTGGCGGAGGTTGTGGCCGCCTACAAAGAGGGCGATGAAGTGGGCGAGGCATTGTTTGGCGAGACCGAGGACGGGGCAGAGGACAATGCGGCTCCGCTGAATCCCCGCTACACTAGCGTCGACGAGGCCCTGCTCCGCCGAGGCCCCGCCGTGCCAACAACGAGGCAGAGGACACTGCCGGCTCCATCGATGCCCCGCCCTGCTGACACCGAGGCGAAGGATTTCACCGGCTTCGGCAAGGCCCTGCTCCACCGAGGCCCCACTGCGCCAACAACGAGGCAGAGGACATCGCCGGCTCTGCTGAGGCCCCGCCCCGCCGGCACCTGCTACCTCTTGAGCATGTGTTGGTTTTCCCTTGAAGAGGAAAGGATGATGCAACAAAGTAGCGTAAGTATTTCCCTCAGTTTTGAGAACCAAGGTATCAATCCAGTAGGAGACAACGCACAAGTCACCTAGTACCTGCACAAACAATCAAGAACCTTGCAACCAACGCGATAAAGGGGTTGTCAATCCCTTCACGGTCACTCACAAAAGTGAGATCTAATAAAGATAGTAAAGTAAATATTTTTGGTATTTTTTTGTATAGATTGGAAAGTAAAGATTGTAAAATAGTAGACGAGATGCGATGTAAATAAAAGAGATGCAATATAATAAGAAAGAGACCCGGGGGCCATAGGTTTCACTAGTGGCTTCTCTCAAGATAGCAAGTACTACGGTGGGTGAAAAAATTACTGCCGAGCAATTAATAGAAAAGCGCATAGTTATGAAGATATCTAAGGCAATGATCATGAATATAGGCATCACGTCTGTGTCAAGTAGATCAAAACGATTCTGCATCTACTACTATTACTCCGCACATCGACCGCTGTCCAGCATGCATCTAGAGTATTAAGTTCATAAGAACAAAGTAACGCATTAAGCAAGATGACATGATGTAGAGGGATAAACTCAAGAAATATGATATAAACCCCATATTTTTATCCTTGATGGCAACAATACAATACGTGCCTTGCTGCCCCTATTGTCACTTGGAAAGGACACCGCAAGATTGAACCCAAAGCTAAGCACTTCTCCCATTGCAAGAAAGATCAATCTAGTAGGCCAAACTAAACCGATAATTCGAAAAGACTTGCAAAGATATCAAATCATGCATATAAGAATTCAGAGAAGAACCAAATAATATTCATAAATAATATGGTTCACAAACCCACAATTCATCAGATCTCGTCAAACACACCAAAAAAGAGTATTACATTGAATAGTTCTCCAAGAACATCAAGGAGAACTTTGTATTGAGAATCAAAGAGAGAGAAGACGCCATCTAGATAATAACTATGGACCTGAAGGTCTGTGGTAAACTCACGCTTCATCGGAGAGGCAATGGGGTTGATGTAGAAACCCTCCGTGATCGATTCCCCCTCCGGCAGATCACTGGAAGAGGCCCCAAGATGGGATCTCACGGGTACAGAAGGTTGCGGTGGTGGAAAAGTGGTTTTGTGGCTCTCTGTGATCGATCTAGGGTATAAGAGTGTATATAGGTGAAAGAAGTATGTCGGTGGAGCTACGAGGGGCGCACGAGGGTGGGGGCGAGCCTACGCGCCTTCCTGCCTCTAGGCCGCCTCGTGGAGTTCCAGACTTCGACTCCAAGTCTTCTGGATTGCTTTCGGTCCAAAAAAGATCATCTTGAAGGTTTCATTCCGTGTGGACTCCGTTTGGCATTCCTTCTCTTCGAAACTCTAAAATAGGCAAAAAAACAGAAACTGGCACTGGGCCTCCAGTTAATAGGTTAGTCCCAAAAATAATATAAAATAGCATATTAAAGCCCATTAAACATCCAAAATAGATAATATAATAGCATGAAACAATCAAAAAATATAGATACGTTGGAGACGAATCAAGCATCCCAAGCTTAATTCCTGCTCGTCCTCGAGTAGGTAAATGATAAAAACAGAAATTTTGATGTGGAATGCTACCTAACATAATTATCAATGTAATTTTCTTTATTGTGGCATGAATGTTCAGATCCGAAAGATTCAAGACAAAAGTTTAATATTGACATAAAAATAATAATACTTCAAGCATACTAACAAAGTAATCATGTCTTCTCAAAATAACATGGACAAAGAAAGTTCATCCCTACAAAATCATATAGTCTGGCTATGCTCCATCTTCGTCACACAAATTATTCAGATCATGCACAACCTCGATGACAAGCCAAGCAATTGTTTCATACTTTAGTATTCTCAAACCTTTTCAACTTTCACGCAATACATGAGCATGAGCCATGGACATAGCACTATAGGTGGAATGGAGTGGTGGTTGTGGGGAAGACAAAAAGGAGGAAGATGGTCTCACATCAACTAGGCGTGTTAATGGGCTATGGAGATGCCCATCAATAGATATCAACGTGAGTGAGTAGGGATTGCCATGCAACGAATGCACTAGAGCTATAAATGTATGAAAGCTCAAAAAGAAACTAAGTGGGTGTGCATCCAACATGCTTGCTCATGAAGGCCTAGGGCATTTTGAGGAAGCCCATTATTGGAATATACAAGCCAAGTTCTATAACGAAAGTTACCACTAGTATATGGAAGTGACAAAATAAGAGACTCTCTATCATGAAGATCATGGTGCTACTTTCAAGCACAAGTGTGGAAAAAGGATAGTAGCATTGTCCCTTCTCTCTTTTTTTCTCCTTTTTTTGTTTGGCTTCTTTGGCCTCCTATCTTTTTTTCATTGGCTTCTTTGGCCTCTTTTTTTATTTCCTCACACTAGACAATGATCTAATAATGATGATCATCACACTTCTATTTATTTACAACTCAAGGATTACAACTTGATACTAAGAACAAAATATGACTCTATATGAGTGCCTCCGGTGGTGTACCGGGATGTGCAATGAATCAATAGTGACATGTATGAAAAAAATATGAATGTTGGATTTGCCACAAATACGATGTCAACTACATGATAATGCAAGGCAATATGACAATGATGGAGCGTGTCATAATAGACAGAACAGTGGAAAGTTGCATGTCAATATATCTCGAAATGGCTATGGAAATGCCATAATAGGTAGGTATGGTGGCTGTTTTGAGGAAGGTAAATGGTGGGTTTATGGTACCTGCAAAAGTTGCGCGGTACTAGAGAGGCTATCAACGGTGGAAGGTGAGAGTGCGTATAATCCATGGACTCAACATTAGTCATAAAGAACTCACATACTTATTGCAAAAATCTACAAGTCATCAAAACCAAGCACTATGCGCATGCTCCTAGGGGGATAGATTGGTAGGAAAATGTGACGCCCTCAATTCAATCATACACTAATCATACACGCAAATGTCACAAATTAGTGTTATATTACAAGCCAGGGGCCTCGAGGGCTTGAATACATACACTAATCATACACTAATCATACACGAAAATGTGACTCACGGGAAGATATCACAACACAACTCTAGACACAAATTAAAATAATACAAGCTCTATATTACAAGCCAGGGGCCTCGAGGGCTTGAATACATAAGCTCGAATACACAAGAGTCAGCGGAAGCAACAATATCTAAGTACAGACATGACTTAAACAAGTTTGCCTTAAGAAGGCTAGCACAAAAACAACATCGATCGAAAAGGCAAGGCCTCCTGCCTAGGAGCCTCCTAACTACTCCAAGTCGTCAGCGGCCGTCACGTAGTAGTAGGCACCCTCGGGGTAGCAGTAGTCTTCAGTGGTGTCATCTGGCTCCTGGGATCTGTCATCTGGTCGCAACAATCGGGTATGGGGGAAAAGAGGTAGCAAAGCAGAGGTGAGTACTCATCCAAAGTACTCGCCAGACTTACATAAGATCTAAACTAAGTATGCATTTGTATCAAAGAAAATGGACTGTATCTATGGACTAAACTGCAGAATGCCAGAAGAGAAGGGGAAAGCCTAGCCTATCGAAGACTAGCATCTTCAAGCATCATGCAGCATATAGAAGAGTACAAGTCAACATAATGTAAAGTAGTAGTAGTAGTGTTATCAACCTCGGCCAGAGATGCTTTCTCGACTCCCTGCGAGAAAGCAATCCCAGAGCCATACTATCCATTCATCATAACCATGTCTCATATCCATTTCTCATCTCAAGTATCCTGTTCTAGTTGTATCGATCGGGATACAACTCCAAGTGTCCGTTACCGTAGGACAGGCTATCGATAGATGTTTCCTTCCCTGCAGGGGTGCACCAACTTACCCACCACGCTTGATTAACTCCGGCCAGACACACTTTCCTGGGTCATGCCCGGCCTCGGCCAAACAATATGCCGCAACCCGACCTAGGCTTAATAGAGAGGTCAACACGCCGGACTAAGCCTATGCCCCCAGGGGTCATGGGCCATTTCCCCGGGAACTCCTACATGTTACATACGCGGCTGGTGAGCAGACCTAGCTACCTCCTTCAACAAGGCAGGAGCTTACGCAGTCCAACCCGGCGCGCGCCGCTCAGTCGCTGGCGTCTATTAAGCTTCGGCTGGTGTATACGACGCATAACGCCCATACTATGCCCACGTGATGGTTAGTGTTATCAGGCCAGAGGCCCCTCGGATCAAATATCCAAACAGTAGTGGATTAGGAGCACGCGGTAACGAGCAGAGACTCACGAACGATGTGACCCCGTCGCCTCGTCTCGAGTACTTGCGGCAAGGGCTAAGAATGCCCGGCCATGCCTCGTAAGTATCTCGCGGGCACCTTCCAGGTCAACCCGACTCCACATCACTCGCTATTAAGCTCGCGCGGGTACCCCTCGGGGCTGACCCGTCTTTAGTAACATGATTCAGTGTAAAGTCATAGTAACCGTAGTAACTGTGTGTCTAACACCAAGGGCGAAACCCGAGGAATCACCCCAGGTGAATTCCACTCAGTGTTATCATCAAGGTGAACGTAAGAGGATCCATCCTCGAGGTTCACACTTGAGGGGTTGCACGACAGAGCCATAACAGAAGTGGTTAAGGAGGAAATCACCCTCGATGACCACGACCGGATAGCTACACTATAAACATCTCATCAGGAGTGATGTATGAGGTTCCACCCTCGGCACTCGATGGTAACTCTACAGAGTCAAGCAACAAAAGGGGAAAGTGATGTGCGATGTCGGGGCCTGGACATCGATCACGTTGATCGAGTCATCGAACATAAAGCGGGGCAACTGGGACAAGGTGGGGGTCACTGATGGATCTCTAACCAACCTATACTAAGCAGTTTAGGATAAGCAGGTAAGGTATGAAAGCAGGTAACAAAAACAGGCTATGCATCAGAGTAGGATCATACATGAAGCAGTAGCAGTTCTAATGCAAGCATGAGAGGGAAAGAAATGAGCGATATCGGAATGCTCAAGGAGGGTTTGCTTCCCTGGTTGCTCTGGAAAGAGAGAGGGGTCGTCAACACCATAGTCGTACTGGGTAGCAGCGGCATCGATCTCGTAGTCTATCAGAGAGAAGAGGGGGAAGAAACAATAAATATTAAGCAAACAGAGGCATAACAGTGCATGACATGACAAGTATCGGTGCTAGGGGGTGCCCAAACGCGGTATGAGGTGGTACCGGTGAAGGGGGGGGGAACATCCGGGAAAATATATCCGGTGTTTCGCGTTTTCGGACGGATGAAACGGAGGGGGAAAGTTGTGTGTTCGCTATGTTAGGGAGGCATGGCGGACGAACAGGCTGCGTATCCAGGTTCATCTCGTCGTTCTGAGCAACTTTCATGTACAAAGTTTTTCCATCCGAGCTACGGTTTATTTTATATTAATTTTAAAAGATTTAGATCATTTTTAGGATTTATTTAATTATTTAAAATCAACATTATCCAGAACAGTGCATGCTGACGTCAGCATGACGTCGGTAGTCAACGTTGACCATTGACCTGGTCAACCTGACGTGTGGGCCCCATGGAACCCACCTGTCATTTTTGTTTAATTTAATTAGGGTTAGGTTAATTAATTACTGTTTAATTAAACTAATAGGTTAATTAGATTAAGTAAATAGGATTAATTAACTTAATTAACTAATTATTTTAATTATTATTTATTTATTTATTTATTCTTTTTTAAAAACATTCCAGGGGCTGGGCCCCACATGTCATAGGGCCTAGGGGCCAAACGGGTTCGGGCGAGCAGTAGGGCGAGGCACCCGAACGGGCGCGAGCCCGAAGGGCGCTGGGCGCGCACGGCGCACGCTGGCGCCGGCAGCCAGGGCCAGGGGAGGCGGCGGAGGGATAGCCGTGGCGAGCAGTGGCTGCGGCATCGGCTGGAGGTGGTGGGGCGGCCGGAGCAGAGGGAGAGCTGCGGCGGGGCAAGGACGGCGCAGGCGCGGCCATGCGAGAAGGCGGGGAGCGAGGCGGCGCGGCAGTAGCGGGAGGCGGCAGTTGGCGCGAGGCGGCGGGGAGGCGACGAGCGGCGCAGCAGGGGTGGACACGGACGGGCGCGGTCAACGTGGCGCGGGTGGCGACAGGGCGCGCGGTGGGTGTGGTCGAAGCGGGCACCGGGCGCGGTCTGGCCGCGGCGAGCGCCGGGTCAGAGGGCGTAAAGCATGGCCGAGCACGCTGGACGCGGCGAGCACGGGAGGGGGTTTTTTGAGAGGGGGGAGGCAGGCGTGGCTCACCGGGAGCCGGACGGGGATGGCAGTGGGCTCGGGGTGGCCGGTGGGGTAGCGGGATGAGGAGGACGGTGGCGAACGGCGCGGCACCGGCGGTGTTCGCCTAGGTCGACGCAGAGGCGGAGGCGTCGCAGCGAGAGGGGCTCCGGGGAGGAGGGCGAGGGGCGGCGCCGGGATGGTCATCAGCATCCGAGCGCGGGGCGGCACGATCGCTGGGGTCCTTGCCCCTCGATCTAGATCGGGGGAGGCAGAGGGAGCGAGACGTGGGGGGGTCGAGGGGAGTGGGGGGTAGCTGCTAGGGTTTCTGTCGGGTGGGGGATAAGGTGGGAGCGGGGTGGGCTAGCTGGGTGATGGTGCGGGCCGGCCTGGTGGCCTAGTGGATGTGGGCCGAGGCCCAAAGGGGACACGGGGCTTTCTCTCTCTCTCTCTCCCCCTTTTCTTTTCCTTTTTTAAAATAAAAATAGATGGGTAGAAAATAATGGGCATGCTATTTACTTAGGAAAAATATGGGAAGTGCCCTTTTTATTCCCTGGTGATCTTAGACAGTGCCACAAATAATTTGGAGACCAAGAGAATTCATTTGATATTTTTCATAAATAGGATAGCATTTTAAAATGCTGAATTGATGATGTTATAATTGCTAAATCCCATCTTTGGACAAAAGTGATGTTGTATTCCATAACAAATAATTGTTATGGAATTTTTGACAAATGATAAACATTTTTCCAGCAACTTTTGGGCAACTTCAAACTTCGCTTGAATTTGATTTGACTGGAATTTCCAAATGGGTATTGAACATAGGTGATTAAGAACTGTTTGGAAAATGATTAGTTTAATCATAGAGGGTTACTGTAGCATGACACTGGGGGTGTTACAAATCTCCTCCACTACAAGAAATATCGTCCTGAGATTTAAGTGCGAAAGTAAAGAGTAACTTCAAAAGAACTGACCCTTATAGGGTTAATTATCTGGTGAACAATTCAGGGGATGTGGCAGAAGTGTCTCTCGAGTTGAAACTTAAGAAAACATCGAGAGCAAAATATGAAGGTACAATAGGCAGTTTCAAGCGAATGGACAAATGATCGATGCCTGAACAGAGTGTGAGCAGGGGGGTTCAGAGCATCGGGAATAGATCATCTCTCGAACGGTGGCTCGTGACAACACACAAAGCCAAGAGGAATTGATACTTCAGAATATAGGATATACAGGAGAGTCAGGTTCCGATCCTGTGGAACTGTGGGTTATGGGCCCACCATGTGGGTTAAAATAGAAGGAGCGATGACATCTTGCATGGTCATGATAGCAACGCATGTCAGAGGGCAGCCTGTCAGCTATGTCGGCAACAACGTCGGTACCAGGGGCGAGGGACGAAGAGAACCATTATCCTGCTCGTTGAACGAGGCGGGCCATTAGGCAAAGTTCTCATCCATCGGTTGTTACCGGAATGTCAACAACAATAATAACAGGGTCTTTACTGACAGAGTTGTACATTGAGGTGCTTACCTAAGCAAGAAATTATCTCTACTAAGATAAGTTAGTTTACCGAAAAGGTTAAACAAAAGAATGGAAAGGAAAATATGATTAGTATATTAATCAGTACAATGGAAAGGAAAATGTGTTTAAACACAATTATCAGGAGTATATCCTTCCCAAGGACAAGCAGAGGATGATATCCATGACAGGATAGTAAATAGATAACCAAATAGGTAAAGTGTCGGGGATATACCGCTGTATGACTCGGCCGGATGTATGACCCGGCCGGACTTGGCGACTCACTAAGTGACATGCCCGGATCTCTCCACTCACTGATGACCCGATCGAGCCAGGTGTCTCATTGATGACCCGACCAGTGAGTTAGAGGAGCGACAAGACCCGGAGGCCCAGTAGGCGGTTCAAGGAAGCCCGGCTTAAGAGGAAAGCATAAGGAATATTCTCTTATAAAGGAAGCAAGACTAGGACTCCACTTGTAATAGAGTAATCCTAATCCTAATAGGAGTAGTCATGTAAGCCGCCCGTTCAACATATATAAGGAGGGGCAGGGCACCCCAAGGGGGACAGGTTCCACAAGTTGAATAATCATTAAGTCTAGACACAACTAGGAGAGCCAGAGTTACGGCGACTCCCTCATGATGATAATGAGACCTGGCCACAAACAGCATGTAGGGTTGTTACCGGGTGATGTTTCCCGGGGCCCGGAGCTGTCTAAATCTTCGTCTTGCGTGTTGCATCTCTCGATTGATATCAACCCCTTCAAGCTACCGTATAGATGTGTTGGCCTCACGACTAAGTCCTCATACTAGGACATCTGCCGTGACGATTCCACGATAGTTGGCACCCACCGTGGGGCTACGCACGGTGGTGTTGAGTTCTTGGAGGGATCTCTTTTAGGGATCGAGAAGTTCGCAAATTTACGGATTAAAGAAACTGGCTCGAAAAGATCTACATCATCTCCGAGTTTGTCGGTCGAGATCAGCTAATACCTGCCTTAGGTAGAAAAATTGAAGGGATTACAGGCGCTGCCATGGGCGTTCTTCCTGGTCTAATCTACTCAGTTGTTATCTGTTGTTGGCGGGATTATTTTTCTATCAAAATCAATGTTGGTCTCGCTTAAAGATCGAACTTGGAAGAATTTTTGTGGACGGTGTCTCGCACACCACCATGAAGCGGATCCAATCTACATCTACACATGCGTCATCGGACAGTGCATCAAGTCAGGCTAAGCCGACGATGACTCGATCTGCCAAAATCGCCTGGTGCCTGCGGTCAGGACTCCTCCTGAGACCTCTTTCATTACGGCTTCAGACTCGCCTCGTGGAGAGCAAAGGAAAGAGTTGTAGTTCGGGAGCAGTGTACCACTACGAGCAGTACTAATAAACAATTCAACAGAGGGATACTGATACTTGGTGTCATTAGGGATGGCAGTTTTGCCCATGGGTATGGGTACCCACGGGTACCCTACCCGAAAACAATGGGTATGGGCAAGACTTGAAGAGATTTTCTACCCACGGGTAATGGGTACCCATACCCGCAAAATATATGGGTAGGGCATGGGTAAGAAATTGTGCCCATGGGTAACCAATGAATACCCAGAAAAAATTAATAAATGAAAATAACTCCTATAACATGTGGGGTTACACTAGTAGAAAAAGGGCCTGCAGTCCCGGTTCATAAGGGCCTTTGGTCCCGGTTCTTGAACCGGGACTAAAGGGTCGGTACTAATGCCTTGACCCTTTAGTCCCGGTTCAAACCAGAACCGGGACTAAAGGCCCTCCACGTGGTCGCTGCCTGGAGGTCCACCTTTAGTCCCGGTTGGTAACACCAACCGGTACTAAAGGTAATTTTCTGGGTTTTTTTTTTGAAATTTTTTTTTGAATTTTTTGAAACTTTTTATTTTCAAATTTCTGATTTATTTTAACCTCTAATCTCTAATCACCCCTCTCATCACTGCTCAATTTAATCTCTAATCACCCCTCATCATTCCAAATCATCTAACTTTCCGGACGGTCACCCATCCTCCCACTCCCCCAGCCTGAGCACGCTTAACTTCCAGGTTCTATTCTCCCTCATTTCCAAGTCTACACTCGTTGTTTTCCTGACAATAGTAAGATGTTAATCCTATTAACCCTCAGGATTTTAGCTTGAGCATGAAGTCACACATTTCACTATTTGAGTTTGAAACTATTGTTCTAAAAAAACAATAATTATTTAGTAACACTAATATTTCTTGAATAAGTAGTTTGACCATTGTTTGACCACAGTTTGACCATAGTTTGACCAGATTTGACCAAAATTCAAAAAACTGAAATAATTATTTAATAACACTAATATTCTTGAATAATTATTTAGTAACACTAATACTTCTTGAATAAGTAGTTTGACCATAGTTTGACCAGATTTAATGAAAATTTAAAAAAAAACTAAAATTTGAGCATAACTTTTTTTCCTTTTGGAATTTGAGGATTCTACAAATTTGCAAACAGGACATAGGCGGTCTCCATCGGATGTAACTTTTCGAGTAGATGATTTTTCATATAAAAAACTTTTTAATCCGAGTTCGTATGCAAAAGTTATGCCCATTTTACAAATTCCAGAGAGATTTTGTAAATAAAGTCGAAATTCATATTTGTAAATTTTCCCAACAACTAGACCACATATCACATGGGAAACTTATTTTATTTTATTTTTTTTGACATTTCCATCATTTTCTTTTGTTTTTTCTAAAACTGAAAAGGCGGTCCACAGGGGGGAGAGTTTGAAAATTGGACCTTTAGTACCGGTTCGCGCCATGAACCGGTACTAATGCCTCAAAGGCCATTAGTCCCGGTTGGTGCCACCAACCGGGACTAATGGGCATCACACCCTTTAATCCCGGTTCGTGGCATGAACCGAGACTAAAGGGCCAAGGTGAACCAAGACTAATGCCTTAGCCGCACGAACCGGGATAATGCACCCATTGGTCCCGGTTCTGGACTGAACCGGGACTAATGGGGTTACCCGGCCTGGACCAAAGCCCTCCTTTTCTACTAGTGTTAGCATCCAACTCATATGGTCCAACCCTAAATGTCATATTCCTTAAATAAGTCATAGCTCATAGGCTCATAATCACCTGCTCGCCACTCCTCATACATCCTATGTGACTCCCCAAAAAGATAAAATATCGACTCTTTGCTACCAGACTCTTGTTGAACACTCATTCCAGTGATCCCCAATTCCCATCACCACCTTGCACAACGTCGGCCTTCCACCAACCGCTGCTCATACTCCCTTAATGCTTCCAAGAGGCCACCCACTGGAGGAGGCCACATACGTGCTATACTACTCTACTATGGTCACTTGAATTTTAAACTCATTTCTCTACCTCTTAAGAATTTGAATGCTATATATTGTACCCAATGGATACCCATTGGGTATAGGATACCCGATGGGTATGGGCATGGGTGTCAGTTTATACCCATGGATATTGAAGTGGGTGGGTATAAAAAGTTTCTATAGATATGGGTTTGGGTAGAAGGAGGTTGTACCTACCCATACCCTACCCATTGCCATCCCTAGGTGTCATAACCTTACGTGGAGCATCGATTAAAAAAGGAGGGTTATTCATGTACGCACATGTTGGATGGGATTAGTAGTACTTCTTGGTAGCTTTGAGTAGCATGCACTACTACTTGGGTCAGTAAACGGTCAAGGTGGTCGTAACAGTGGAGCTCGCACCTACAGCGGGGCCGTACATCGCAAGGTCCGGTCAGGTTTCATTATCATCGCAGCTCGAACCAGCGATGGAGTTATTATCAAACATCAAAATCTACTTCAGCCTAGCCAGAGGAGTGCAAAGGATTTCGTCCATGAAACCTGAGTTTCGAAGTTGCAAACGTACCAAGACCAAAAAGGAATTGACGATGCAACTCAAGCTTCAGTGGACCAGCGGAAAAAAAGTTACAGCGAGAGGAAGCTTAATTATTTCAGACGCCTGCTACCACTGCCCTGAGCCGCCGCAGCCTTGCCGCAAGCTGGCCCTGATTCTAAGTTGCCAAACGCCCCGCTCTGCCTTTGCTGAGAAGACCCCATCTCCGAGCCACGACCGCCTGGGCCGGCCGCAGCCCAAACCAGCCACGACCTGTGGCTAGTCTGGAGTCTGGACACCGCCTCCCGTCCGAGTCACCGCCGCGCCCCGTCTCCCGTCCGAGTCACCGTCAGCACTCGCCGCGTCTGGGTGCATCTACATCAAGCGAACAAGTTGCAAAGCCTGCAGGGACTGTACTTGATTGACTGGTTGATGATCTTCGTCGAGCACAGGTCGCTGCTGTGAGCAGCCGCTTCATCTCACGGGAGCTGAGGCCCGCCACCTCCGCTATTCTCGAGCCGCTGCGGCCGCCCGGTGGCCTTCGCCGCTACAGGCCTTGCACCCTCACCTCATCTTGAGAGCCACTAGCGCCAAGACCAAGTCAAAGGTCAACAGTGGTGGAGATTGCGACGAATGGGTCTCCGAGCAAGAGAGCATATTTTGGCCATTCAAAAGGCCACTGAATCGCTGCATCCAACATCCCCTAGCACTATGGTGTCAGTAGCACAACGTTTTGCATTGCTATTGACTCAGAAGGGGAGAGCCGTCGGGGTCATGTTGAGCCGCCTCTGCCGCATTGAATTGCTGGTTTGCCTGAGCCGCCATTGTCGCTATTGAAGGGATCATCCGTCATCGGAACAAATCAGGTGATATTCATCTAAAGATTATTTTTCGTAACACATATTGTTTTTATCAAAGAACAATTACTTGGTTTGTGATATTTTTCGTAGGACCATTACAAAAGGTGTTGCAAAGGGGGCCATCATTATTTTTGCGCTAGCACTTGTTGGTGTTTTGCTGCTTGACGGATACGTGCACAAGTCGCCGCTCCTGCTACATCAACACAACACAATTAACTCATCCATCCGCACCGGCTTACAACACCGTGGCTGATTCATTTGTCCGTGTTGCCTCTGATGCTGCGGTTGTTTTACTGCCCGCCCTGCGGTCCGGCCTATTCAACGTGCCGGGTTGACTAACGAACACCGCTGAGGATCATAAATACATCAGGTGATATCTGTCTAGACTATTTTAAATAGCACGTATCAATCTTTTCCTTTTGAGAACAATTACTCCCGGTTATGATATTATTTATGCAGGATATTTGGTCACTTCAAGAGCGGTAACGACTCGCCCGCGTCCATACTACCTCTAATGTTGCGGTTGTTTTTTCTGTCTGCCTCCGCGGTTTGGTGTATGTCAACATAATGCGGCTAACTTGCCCGTTCGCACGGTTCACCGTGTCGCTTCATCGTGGTGGTCAACTGATCATCAAATCTACGGCGGGTAAATTCTGGCTTGATATGTCAGGTGAGATCCATCCAGTATATTTTTTATTGCTTTATTTAAAAGAGAAATTACTCTGGCTTGCAAGTTCTCTAGTGCAGGGCAAGTTATATCACTGAGATGTTGAATGACTCATACCGATTTATATCACGGTCAAATATGGAGAATCTCAAGACAACTCCTCGAGTTGTCTTAAGACTCGGGGGCTACAATGACATGACTTGGTGAAATTGGTCGGTGTCAGTGAATTCAAGAACTCCGGGTCATTGGAGGGAAGATAACCCGGTTCCGGAGGCTACCGCTGTATTGGTAAAAATTTAAAGGCCGTCAGAAAATTTACGGCTCACAATGATGCTTCGGTTTACAATCCGGCTCAAGGTAAACCTGTCTCCCACAAAGATTTGAAGCTCTAAATATCTGGTTTGAAATTCCGGTTTAAAAAGAATTCATCTCTCGCAAGTTCGAGTTTTCAGGAAAAATTATAGAGACTAAAGAGAGTTTATTGCACAGCAAAACTCAAACATAGGCACCCGGCGAGCAGAGCTTAGAAATATATCACATGGGGGCTTCCGACTTATTGAGCTAAGCTATGATTACCCTTTGATCCGGCTCATAGCCACATTTACAGGTCATTTGGGGGCTTCCTGTTCAAACATAGGTCGTATTCAAGCCAAAGAGAACATAGCTATCGGTACCCTCTTGATCGGCGCAGTGCCAAACTCACTAGGGGGCTTCTTGATCGTATTCGAATCATAGCTTAACCCCTTTTGGGTCCAACTTGGATTCTATTTGAATCAGGGTCGTTAAAAACCTCTCAAGGTCATTTGGGGGCTTCCTGTTCAGACATAGGTCGTATTCGAACTAAAGAAAACATAGCTGTTGGTACCCTCTTGATCGGCGCAACACCAAAGCCATTGGGGGCTACATGATCGTATTCGAATCCTAGCTTAACCCCTTTGGTCCGGTTTACTGATCGTATTCGAATCAGAAGCCTCAAATTCTTCTTTCTATTTTGCTTAAGTTTTTTGAAAACAGTCTTTTGGGTTTGTCTTGAGACTTTTTGTTCATATCTGAGGCATATATGTGGTTTCGATTAACCCGGCTTGACTTTGGATGATAAGTCACCATATATGACAATCATAAACATTTGGAAGTTTTTTGCTTCTAAAGATTGGGTTATCATCCTTACTGCACATGTATCCTAAACCGGCAGTACGATTCAATATCACAGGAACCGGTTTTTCAAAACAGGTTATATTATTCAAATCTTTAATAGCCAACATGGCTGGATTTTTATTATGGTTATCAATAACTAATATTACAATTGAGGTTTTCAAAGTCGCTTCAGCGCAATGGATATTATTTTATCAATGGATATAATTTATTCTATAATGGAAGGAATAGTCCCGAGTCGCTGCAGGCTTACGACCCGGCACTTGGGGGCTACATTATTCAAGTTGAGATCACATCAAATATGCATGTCCCATGTCACTGCCAGCATGCACCATGGCACTTGGGGGCTAATGCAAAGACATTTTTAATGGCTTTATTGAAGACCCGACTCATCACATCATAATGAGCCGGCCCTTGGGGGCTACCAATTGCTCCTGTCAACAATTCAAGGTACATAAGTTTTATTTCATTATATTGAAAGGTCCACCACTCAGTTGGTAAAGCACAAAGCTCTTAACCTTGTGGACATGGGTTCAAGCCCCATGATGGGGGTTACATCATATGATGTTCTTTTCAAATAAGTATATATAAAGTCCCAGCTCAATATTATCTTACTGAGCCAGCCCTTGGGGGCTACACGTTGTTGTTCAAGTCTATATGATCATATTTATAAAGTCCCTGCTCATTATTGCATAATGACCCGGACCTTGGGGGCTACACTGGTTGAAGTTTTTATGAGTATAAGGCAAATACAAGTCCCAGGTTGCTGCAAGCTTGACAACCCGGCACTTGGGGGCTACATATATGGAGTATTCAGTCTTTAGTAGTGATTCAGATGAACAACATGGATTTCTTCAAAGTGGCAGTATTTATATTGAAGCAAGTCTTAAGTCAACACTTTGTTTCTGCTCAAGACTTGGGGGCTACAAGTAATATGGATATAAGGGAGAAAAATCTTCAAATTCTCAGTTTTGAGTAAACCAGATTGACCTGGCGTCACCAATAACTATGACCCGACGTCGGCAACAATTATGACCTGGTGCTATCAATATTTACAAACCCGATATTTTGGCAATGGTAAATCGGTAAGTTCCACAAGCCGGTTGAAAGTCAGATGAGTATTTCAAGACCAATATTTTTTTAAGTCGGTGCTTTGGAAGCCGATTCAAGTGGATGATTTCTTACAATACTTCTCTACAAGAAACCAATGTCAGCAAATTGACTCTGAAGCTGGCCTATTGGCCCGGATTTCTCAAAAGAAGTATCTGGATTTTTTACATTGATGAAGTCGAAACATATCTGCTAAGGGAGATTTTCTGTGAGATCATGGACATGTAGATATCAACAAGGATATAACAAGGACTTAACGATGATCAGGTGCCGGCTTACGAGAATTTTTTAACCCGGAGCACAACCTGTCAAATTTGTTCTTGTCTTTATTTTGCAGGATCAGTTTAACATGGATAAATCCAAATTAAACTAGGGGCTAATGTCGGGGATATACCCCGCGGTATGACCCGGCCGGATGTATGACCCGGCCAGACTTGGCGACTCACAAGTGACCCGCAATGACTTGGCGACTCACTAAGTGACACACCCGAATCTCTCCACTCACTGATGACCCGGCGGAGCCAGGTGTCTCATTGATGACCCGACCAGTGGGTTAGAGGAGCGACAAGACCCGGAGGCCCAATAGGCGGTTCAAGGAAGGCCGGCTTAAGAGGAAATCATAAGGAATATTCTCTTATAAAGGAAGCAACACTAGGACTCCACTTGTAATAGAGTAATCCTAATCCTAATAGGACTAGTCATGTAAGCCGCCCCTTCAACATATATAAGGAGGGGCAGGGCACCCCAAGGGGGACAGGTTCCACAAATTGAATAATCATTAAGTCTAGACACAACTAGGAGAGCCGGAGTTACGGCGACTCCCTCATGATGATAATGAGACCTAGCCACAAACAACATGTAGGGTTGTTACCGGGTGATGTTTCCCAGGGCCCGAAGCTGTCTAAATCTTTGTCTTGTGTGTTGCGTCTCTCGATTCGAATCAACCCCTTCAAGCTACCGCATAGATGCGTTTGCCTCACGACTAAGTCCTCATACTTGGACATCTGCCGTGACGATTCCACGACATAAAGGGAAAGAAATTTCATGACATTACCCATACAACAGTTTTTGGATAATTGATAAAGAAAATTTTGTATCGTGCTTCAAATGTTCTTATTGGAGAGCAAATTACCACAGACAGGCTTCGAGATAGCATTGACATGGTTTTCAAGCAAAGGTTAGACTTTGGATACACAAAGGATCCATCGGAAACAACTTAGAAAATAAGTTTACAATTTTAGCAGGGAAAATATGAGGGTGTGGCCGACGGGCTCAGTAGCAATCCATCTACATGTCAAAAAGGATGTATTCCCAAAATTAATATGATCAAGTTTGTGTTGGGGGGAAGAAAAGAGTGTTGTTGATGCTGACACAAATGATCGAGAGGCAAGGATGGTTTTTCTAGCCATGAATTCAATTGACATCTCTGAAGAAGCCAAAGTGTGACGGTGATCAAGACAAACTTTGTCGAGAGACACTATGAAGATGCCCTCGAGCAGAAAAGGGAGGATGAAGTGAAAGTCTATGAGAACCATGGATTCGACACAAGCTCAAAGTCAAGCTTGTTGTTCGAGGTGAAATGATAAGATGAGGAAGATCGACGTAAGCTTAGCTAATCGCCGGAAGTTGCTCCGGGCATAAGGACCAGGTAGCACAGTTAAAAAGTTATCATGATAAAATATAGCCATTCAAGCTAGGAATGATGTGGTGGGGTATAGAGCTTCCCAGTATCAAGTACTAGGTGTAATGCCAGAAGGTAAATCGGAGTAGAGGTTGGATGGGGGAAATGATTTGCAGAGGATAGGTAATTTTAACTTACCCAGTGAATGAGATCGAGGAGGAAATATGGTCGAGACCATAACTGCAAGGGATCCAATTTACAATAGCGGAAGAATTATTCAAATGATTAAATATCCTTGCAAGAAGCTTTCATGATAAGTTCCACACCGTGTCTGTGGGCATGAACACAAAGGTTCAGGGTCGACTCCCACTTCTACAATGCATAACCTTTCATTTTACTTCTCGCTCTTGATGAAGTTGTAGTATTGAAATTTTATCTAACGAAAAGCCAGTAGAGTATAATCCGCATATTCAAGTTCACACAGATTAGGGAAGGCATAGGATCAAACCATCGGGGCATCTTAGGAACATATATCATAAATTTCAAGAATAAATAACACAAGCTCGGTCGTAGAGCATGCTTGAGAAAGCGGGGGATATAATTTACCAAAAGCATTATGTACCCGAGGAAAGGCTCACAAGCCTATTGAATATGAAGGACGTTGTCGGATAAAATCCGAAAAAGGGGGGTCTGGTGGTCCACAAGGGATCTGATGTGAGCATCAGTACTCAACCAGAAGAGGGAAAGAATGCAAAGGCATTAGATTATAAAAACAGTTGATGTCGGTGTCAAAACCGGAGGATCTCGGGTAGGGGGTCCCAAACTGTGCGTCTAAGGCGGATGGTAACAGGAGGCAGGGGACATGATGTTTTACCCAGGTTTGGGCCCTCTTGATGGAGGTAAAACCCTATGTCCTGCTTGATTAATATTGATGATATGGGTAGTACAAGAGTAGATCTACCACGAGATCAGAGAGGCTAAACCCTAGAAGCTAGCCTATGTTATGATTGTATGTTATTGTTGTGTCCTACGGACTAAAACCCTCCGGTTTATATAGACACCAGAGAGGGTTAGGGTTACACAAGGTCAGTTACAAAGGAGGAGATATCCATATCCGTACTGCCTAGCTTGCCTTCCACGCCAAGGAGAGTCCCATCCGGACACGAGATGAAGTCTTCAATCTTGTATCTTCATAGTATAACAGTCCGGCCAAAGGATATATTCTGGCTGTCCGGAGACCCCCTAATCCAGGACTCCCTCAGGAGCCCCTGAACTAGGCTTCAATGACGATGAGTCCGGCGCGCAGTATTGTCTTCAGCATTGCAAGGCGGGTTCCTCCTCCGAATACACCACGGAAGAATTTGAATACAAGGATAGTGTCCGACCCTGCAAAATAAGTTCCACATACCACCATAAAGAGAATAATATTTCCACAAATCTTAATCTGCTGACACGTTTTGGCAACATGACATCATGCCATGGCTCGGTGATTACTCGAACCATTTTTCTTCAACCAGCTCCACACATAACGCGAGGCGGTTTCTTGACATGTCTTGTCAAAGCAGAGATCGTGTTCCCTAATTACGGGATTCTCATCACTACGGTCATGGGTAACCCAACCATGTCTAGGACTCCTAGATTATAGGCAAGTCCCAAACGGCTACGGAGAGGACGCTTGATATTCACCCTCTTTATAAAGGGACAAGACCTTTACTTTTTTCCCTCTCGTGCTCAATCGAATCCTTCCCCCGCCTCGAGTTCTAACACCCAAAGCCTAGGTTAGGTGCTTCGGACCTTCAATCATGTCTGGATCTAGCCTTCAAGGCCAGTGGATGCCCTCCTCCGTTATGGAAGAGGATATCAAAAAGTTGTGGGAGGCCAGATACCTGACCGTCGAGGTTTCGCATCGGCTGCCAGCCCGAGGGCAGGTCGTCCCTACTCCTGAACCCAACGAGAACGTTGTGTTCATCTCCCACTTCCTCCGAGGTCTAGGCCTCACTCTGGATCCCTTCGTTAGGGGTTTGATGTTCTATTACGGGCTAGATTTCCATGATCTAGCCCCGGACTCCTTTCTCCACATCTCGGCATTTATTGTCGTATGTGAGGCCTTCCTCGGCATTACCCCTCACTTCGGCCTGTGGCTCAAAACTTTCGATGTGAAGCCGAAGATGGTCGAGAGGCCGGGGTGAGCAGTGGCTGCCGCGACGCGCATGGTGTGCAACAGAGCAGAGAGGCCGGCGAGCGGGGCGGCTACGGCGTCGGCTGGAAGTGGTGGGGCGGCCGAAGCGGAGCGAGAGCCGCGACGGGACAAGGACGGCGCGGGCGCGGCTATGCGACAAGGCGGGGAGCGAGGCGGCGCGGCAGTAGCGGGAGGCGGCGGTTGGCGCGAGAGCATGCGCGAGGCGGCGGCGAGGCGACGAACAGCGCAGCAGGGGTGGACACGGATGGGCGCGGTCGACGCGGCGCGGCTGGCGACAGGGCGCGCGGTGGGCGTGGCCGAAGAGGGCACCGGGCGCGGCCTCGCCGTGGCGAGCGCGGGGTGAGAGGGCGGCAAGCATGGCCGAGCACGCTGGACACGGCGAGCGCGGGAGGGGGTTTTTTGAGAGGGGGGAGGCAGGCGCGGTTCACCAGGAGCTGGACGGGGTGGCAGTGGGCTCGGGGTGGCCGGTGGGGCAGCAGGATGAGGATGACGGTGGCGAACAGCGTGGCGCCGGCGGCGTTCACCTAGGTCGACGAGGAGGCGGGGGCGTCGCAGTGAGAGGGCCTCCGGGGAGGAGGGTGGGGGCGGCGCCGGGATGGTCATCAGTGTTCGAGCGTGGGGTGGCGCGGTCGCCGGGGTCCGTGCCCCTCGATCTAGATCGGGGGAGGCAGAGGGAGCGAGACATGGGGGGATCGAGGGGAGTAGGGGGGTAGCGGTTAGGGTTTCTGTCGGGTGGGGGATAAGGTGGGAGCGGTGTGGGCCGGCTGGGCGATGGTGCGGGCCGGCCTAGTGGCCTAGTGGATGTGGGCCGAGGCCCAAAGGGGACACGGGGCTTTCTCTCTCTCTCTCTCTCTCTCTCCCCTTTTGTTTTCCTTTTTTTAAAATAAACAAAGATGGGTAAGAAATAATGGGCATGCTATTTACTTAGGAAAAATATGGGAAGTGCCCTTTTTATTCCCTGGTGATCTTAGACAGTGCCACAAATAATTTGGAGACCAAGAGAATTCATTTGATATTTTTCATAAATAGGATAGCATTTTAAAATGCTGAATTGGTGTTGTTATAATTGCTAAAGCCCATCTTTGGACAAAAGTGATCTTGTGTTCCTTAACAAATAATTGTTATGGAATTTTTGACAAATGATGAACATTTTTCCAGCAACTTTTGGGCAACCTCAAACTTCGCTTGAATTTGATTTGACTGGAATTTCCAAATGGGTATTGAACATAGGTGATTAAGAACTGTTTGGAAAATGATTAGTTTATTCATAGAAGGTTACTATAGCATGACACTGGGGGTGTTACAGAAAAGACCATCTCTCGTCCCCGACCGCCACTCATAAGGAAGACAATCAAAGAAACACCTCATGCTTCAAATTTGTTACACAACGGTTACCATACGCGCATGCTATTGTGACACCCCAAAATTCTGGCCTTGTTTTTAATGGAATAAAATTTTGCCAGGATTTAAAACTTTGAATTTTTGAGCTCCATTTTGATTTTTAAATCATTTCCTTCCCTGTTATGATGAGTTTTTCCCAAAGAGAAAACTTTTCAAAAATGTTGTTGGACTTGTTTTAACCTCTCAAGAAAAACTTTCCTTTATCAGTGTAACTAATTAAATAATTATGTTGCTTGATCTTTATTTTCTTGAAAAGGGTTTTTCTAGGTTAAATGGCCTTAATTGAACTACAACCATTTGATAAATTCACTTAAAATTTCCACAAAAATTTGGAGATGTCATGTGATGTTTTTAAATCACTTTTATGCTAAAATATATTTCATTCATGAAATATTTTGAGCCTTACACTCAATTTTTCTTCTCTGGTCCAGAGTGCATTTTGCACTACAACCTATTTAAATATTTCTTTAAAACTTCTACCAAAATTAAGGGAGGTCAGTAGGAGCCTATTATCCCACCTTGTGCAAAAACCTATTTATGTTCTTTGAAAAAAAAATTGAGTGAATCAACCTCATCTTCATTCTGGACCAACTAGATGGTTTGTACAGCAACCATGTTTTTACTTGCTCTTTAACCCTTGTTTATTTCTCCTACTTGTAGTCCCCCATGTTAAACCCTTAAGTCCAGGAGCATGCACCTTTTGGATCATTTTTGGTTCATGAAATAATGTCATTTATTTCCTGTCCAGAATTGAAGTTTTGTAAAACTTGCACTAACAAGTTTCTTCTTTTGTCCAACTAACATCACCACTCTCTCTTTCATCCACAGAGACACTGATCTGGAGATTTTGGCCACTCCAAGAAATGCCTAAGTGCCCTTGGCATTTTGTCAAACACCTGGTGTGCATGGCCAGTTTTGACATGTTTTTGTCTTTGCATTGTGACCTTGCACCTCGGATCATACTAGCATGTCCACTAGGATTCCAGTTGCTCCTAACCTGGGTCTGCTATTTGCCAGCCTCAACCGCGACCTCCAGCATGCTCTGGCATTTCGTCGAGCACACTCAGTGCGTGCACTGGACGCGCCCAGAGCGCGCGTATTGCAGCCACGCGGCCGAGCCGACACGCTGGCCCCCACGGCTTCGGCCCGCTCTGCAGAACCTCGCCACGCGCTCCCCTTCTCTCAGCTACACGCCAAGCCACCCCTCGCCACGCCCGGCAAGCCAAGCGCTAGCCGCCGCCGCCCGGCAGCCTCTGGCCATGTTGGTGCCGCCCAAGCCACTCCCACTCGCCACCTGCCCCTGGAGCAGTGCACTCTCGTCCACTAGCTCCTGCCGTCATCCCCAGCCACGCCACGTTGCCCTGCAAGCTACAGCGAGGCGGTTCGCCGGAGAGCTTATCCGGCCGCCGCGGAACCGACCTCGACGAGCTATAAAAGGAGGCCCCCGAGCCACCCCGTGCACGCAGGAAGCCTTAGAATGCTCCCCTAGTTCTCCCATGGCAGCAAATCGACTCGGGGAAGGTCTTCTTCCCCATCTTCGGCAACGGCAGCCGCCACCACTGCCCCGGCCAATTCGGCACCACCAGGGCCACCCACTCTCCGTTCTCTCCACCAAGAGCTTCCTCATCTTCCCGTGAGCCATCCCCACTACTCAATTTTGATCGGGGCACACCGCGGGAGAAAAATCACTTTGCTCCCGAGGCCACCTCCGCCGAGAAGCTCGCCGCCGGCAGCTCCCTCCGTCCCCACCTACCTGGCGACCACCGGGAGGATCGCCCTGGAGTGTCGGATCCATCCCCGCTCTCTGAGCCCCGCGGGGAGCCGCCGTTCGCCGGCGACGATCGCCGTTGCCTCGCCTCCGTTCGGGCAGAGGAGGAGGGAGGGATAGACTGGTCAAACCTGACTAGTGGGCCCCCTGGACCCACTGTCAGCGACCTCGTGTCTGTCCACGTGGTTAAGTGGAGGCGTAAAGCCTCAAGTACCCCTCCTCTATACCGAAAGCGTATTTCTATCTGAACCGTTTTCTTTTCTGTTTTATTTTAAATAACAGATTTGACCAAATCTTTGACTGGCTATAACTTTTTAAATATAACTCCAAATGGGTTGGTTCTTTTTCCTACCTTCCTCATATTTGATCTAGTTTATTTTAAGATTTATTTGAAAAAATTTCAAACAACTTTTTGGTTCTGTTCTTGAAATGTGTGTTAATTCAAATATATTTTTAAATAGGATTTTGGGAGAGAGAAGAAACTTTCAAAAGTTTTGGAGTGCACCCTGCCTTTCCACACATTGAAGGCAAGCATTCTGAACCCCGGCATAATATTTTGGTGTGATCGTTGATACCTTTATAACACCACCGCATTTTGAAGGACTTGTTATTTCATGTGATATAATCATATGCATGGGTGCATGTTGTTGATTTCCATGCTGTTGGAAACGGACACACTTGTGATGATAATCACCCTCTTATGCCTTGCATGCATACCGGCAGGAACCCTGGAAAACCTCTGCCTTGGGTAGGCTTGAGTTTGTCGCCGGTCTCCGTCGGGACGGTTATGTCTGGTATGGCATGGTAAGGTGATATGAGAGGTGACTCTGTTGGATGAGAATATATTTGTCATGCTAATCGTCCAGGGAATACTTGAACCTCCTGAGTCGACCGTAGATCGAGTCTTGTTCCAGTAACCCCCATACTTGTTTCGTACTACCACTCGTCTCTACAGCAAGTAGAGTATGGTTCAGTAAGTTGTCAACCTCTTTCCAGCACACACCGTACAGAGAGGCCATGGTGGAAGATACCGGTTGTAGCTGGTAGGCAGGCCACCTGGTCCGGGGGCATGGGTGTTTCCGGTTGGGACCGAGAGGGGAGGCCACCCCTTAGAGCGCGCGATATAAATTTGATCCCATGCTACGCGAGGTTGTAGCCTCCCCACTTAAAGTTTGCTTAACAGGTGTCGTGGGTGATTCCAGACACGTGTGAGATAAGCTGGTGTGTGCAAGTTAGATGTGTTTTCAACAGAAAGACCGTAGACGGAATTAGTCCTGCTGGACTAGAGAAATCCGTTACTCGTGGGTAAAGAGTACACCGTCTGCAGAGAATAAACCAATTCGAATAGCCGTGTCCATGGTTAAGGATTACAGTCTGGGATGGGTCAAGTGTCTGTCTTAGCGTCGGTCTTCGGAGGTGAAACTGTTAATCCAGAAATGGAATTACTACTTGTGACTTGTGATAACTATGATTATTATTATTGTTGACTAACCCATGATATTATTGTTATTATCGTGTATCTCTGGGATGGTTCTACCTCCGGGATATTCTCTATGATTGTTTCTTTTAAAGCCCTTTATGTGGCGTCGCTCAGACGCCCGACTGTGGCATTTCTTTTAAAGCCCTTTATGTGGCGTCGCTCAGACGCCCGACTGTGGCATTTCTTTTAAAGTCCTTTATGTGGCGTCGCCCAGACGCCCGACTGTGGCATTTCTTTTAAAGCCCTTTATGTGGCGTCGCCCAGACGCCCGACTGTGGCATTTCTTTTAAAGCCCTTTATGTGGCGTCGCTCAGACGCCCGACTGTGGCATTTCTTTTAAAGCCCTTTATGTGGCGTCGCCCAGACGCCCGACTGTGGCATTTCTTTTAAAGCCCTTTATGTGGCGTCGCTCAGACGCCCGACTGTGGCGTTTCTTTTAAAGCCCTTTATGTTGCGGCGCTCAGACGCCCGACTGTGGCATTTCTTTTAAAGCCCTTTATGTGGCGTCGCTCAGACGCCCGACTGTGGCATTACTTGTTATTTATTTCATAAATTTTTTTTACTACCATGTTATTGCAATTTATTAAATAACTTGCTTGCACGCATCTGAGATTTATTTATCTTTTGTGACTGACGTCATGAGCATAAAATACTTTTCAGCACATCATTGTTATATTATACCTGTGTTCATAATGTTTGCGAGTACATTCAAAGTACTCACTGGCTTGTCCCTGGCTATTGTCTTGGCCAGATTTTTCTTGCTCGGAGAGGAGCGACGCGATGCCAGCCCCGAAAACCACTCAATGGAGATAGCAGCCTCGCGAAGATAGGAATTTAACCTGGTCAGCTGTTCCCGTGGGGAATGGAGTCCCATAGACACAGGTGTTTCACAACCCGCTTCCGCCATCAACCACTAGAAACCATTTGTTGTACCCACAGACCAGAATGGTCTTGTACTACATATTTTGTATTTTTGCTTGGAGTTTCTGTATCAAGTTGGAGCCTCATCAGCTAACAGTAATCCTGGGGCTGATGAGCACGACGGTCTTTTCTGGAAATTTATTACCCGGAAAACCGGTCGTGACAGACTTGGTATCAGAGCCAGGCTGACCATTGGCTAATCCTATCTTAGCCAGGTCAATAAACTAGACAAACCAACCCACCAGACCTTAACCAAACCCCAGCCAAGCTTCTCGTGCAAGATAGCCACACAGTGGCCCAACACTTTTGGCAGTCGGTGCCCAACCTATCAACCTAACCTGTCACTCATGCGCCAGTGAGCGGCCCCTAAATAGTCTTTTCTCGCAAGCGTGTGAAGGAAGATTCCGTCCCCTTTTTCCTATAAAAAGGGGCGCGCTAGCCCCAAACCAGCACACACAGTCGCTACCCCAAACCGAGCCACAATGCCTGGACCTATTGTGCACAACGAAACCACAGCAACCAACCTTGGAGGTTTTGTGACCATCCTCGCAAACCTCACCCGTCGTGCCTACGCGTTAGAGGAGCCACCAGAATATGTTGTGTATCAAGGACCCATGAGCAGTGAAGACCGCCAATTCTGGGCCACTGTGCACATTTACGGTAGGTGTCTAGCACCCGAGCGCCCCTACCGGTTCACCGGAAGAACAACTTCCTTTGAGCCACAAGCCATCCAGCTAGCCGCTCGAGAGGCTATAGTTCATCTCAGGCACTTGTCGCCCAGAGTTAACTGTCGCTCGTTCCACTACTACCCCAGACGAGAAGGGTATGGTAGACCACCCCAAGTTGCCAATGGAGATCACGAGACGGACCCCGCATTATTGCACCTAGTGCGCTATGTAAGTGCACTAGAGGCACTGTTCGACCAGATCACTATTGATCTAATCGCAGCTCGTGGAGAGCTGGTTCGTCGAGCCCCGGCGAGAGAAGAAAACGAGCCCAACACCGACAACCCAGTCGTGCTGTTTGGACAACCGATCGAGACCCCGAGATCTGCCCCAGCCATCGGCCAAGGTGCTGCGATAACCCCAGAAGTGCTTCGTCGCATATTGGGAGCACACTCCAACGGGGTTGTGGCCAACAATCCCCGCGATGGTCATCATCACTACCCCGACCCTGCAGTTCCTCCGCCATCTCCGACTAATCCCGGCAGAGAGACACGTGGAGAAGCCTCGACATCCACCAGGCACGCCCGTTTAGACATAAACGAAGTAGACTAAGCAGTATGAGTAGCACCAAGTTTCAATGTATCCTCGCTTTGTAATCATGCGACCGCGTATATTAACGCAGCCTGTCTTTGTGCCTCTGTTTTAATAATAGCCTTGCATATTTGGTCAGCGCATAGCTGCATATTTTTCCGGGCACAACTACCAAAACCAACCCGACGACAACCACAGTAACACGTCTCTTTATGAGATATGTGTATCTCTGACACTGACCCGACCTTTGGAACTAAGCTGGCAATTTTTTACCTTTCACCACGGTGAAACGATCCGGCTCCATTGCTATATAAAGGCCACCTTGTGACCTTACCCAGCAACCCTCACTTTGTGCACAACACTCACGCTTTTTCCTGTCATGCCGAACCCCAGCATTCATCTGAGAACCCCAGATGCAACCCAGGTAGCTTTGTCAAAATATTGTGGGATTTTACCCGCAGTACCATGGGTTCTACCCAGCCACCCCAGTACGAGCTGTTCAAATCGAGGATCACCCCATCCACCTCGGAATATTGGGCAGCAGTACACATTCCTCCTGTAGACCCCAACCAAGATCCAACGGAAGTTTCCTTCGTGGGGAAATCTATGCCAACCCCACACTTGGCCATAGAGGCTGCTGCGAAAGAAGCGATTGCTCGTCTTCGATCCGCAGTACCCTATGCCCGCGAACGAGGATATTATTACTTTCCGAGTCGTGCAGCACCCGGAGAAGTAACATCTTTTCCCGGTGGACGTATTGAGAGAGACCCAGTTCTGGCCAACCTTATCCAGTACATAATTGCTCAAGAGCATTTAAACCAGCGGGTGATGGATTATCTCCAGAGCCTCGCAAATTTAAATCCTCAGATTGCCATCGGCAGACCACTGAGACCCGACACAGGGAGACGCATACATCGACTAGTCAATCCACTGCCTCCAATTGAAGAAGAATGTATTCCTTTACCAGAGACATTTTATCAGGACCCCGCCCAGTTACCATTTTCATTTTAGACGTCACTACTGTATTTGTTCTTTGCAGCATTTATTTATGTGTGTGACTTATGTGTAATACCCTGAGTTTGTACGACGAGTCAATTATTTGGCTTCTGCTAATGTGTGTAGTTTTTGTTGTGGTTTATGCTCCTTTAAATTAACTGTTTTCCTCTCGCAAAAACCCTGGAGTGAGATCTTCTTTTCCCTGAGTTGCTACATCTACACCTTCTCACAACGTGGAATATTTAATTTCACTCAGCACCACGAGCAGACTTACAACCATAGTCATTCGGACACATACACTGTTTGCAAAACTTTGCAATGGTGTTACATCCAGCTAATCACCCCCTAACAACAGTTAGCACCCGGCACACTCCATCTACTCCTCATGATCACCACCACCGCGGAGAGCCAACACCCGAGCCGCAGCATCGCGATACTCGTCGAAGATCATCGCGCATAGGAGCACAGAGAGCCCCAGCAGCGTCGCCAGCCCTCTGCATATCAGGATCACAAACCAGTCCGGCATCGCCTCCGCCATTAGAGCCTCGACCGAGCTTCTGTAAGCAGTAACGGAGAAATAAGGAGGAGAAGAAGTGAGGCCAGGTGTAAGGAGGAAGAGAGAGGCACCCCGGCCGTTTTTATAGCTCGAGCTCGGTGTACGGTGGGCGAAGTCCACCAACGCCGCTCGTCGCCGATCGCCGGTGTTCGGAGTCGAATCCGCGAGCAGTGCCGACAGTGCGCTGGCCCGCGAGGTGAGTGCACGCTGCACCAGCAGCCAGCACGCCGCGCACTACCACGGTACGGCCTAGATGCCCTACACACTAGGCGTCGCCGGTGGAGAAAGCGCGTGGGAGAGAGGAGGAAGAAAGGGACAGAGGGAGAAGAAGAGGAGACTGACAGTGGACCCCGGGTCCACCTGTCAGCCAGAGAGAGCACTGTGCTCTCGGGTGCGACCAGCGTATATATAAATTTAGGAGTTATCCTAAATTTATATCCAGCATAGAAATCACCCGTTTTGGCCCGAACCGTAGACTTTTCCGCGCAGCCCCAGTTTTTCACACTGTGGTTTTTCACCACTTATTGCCCTCTCACTGTAGCTACATCTTTATTGCGTATTTATTTTCTTAACACCGCTTTTAGCAAATCTCGAGGGCGAGATTTTTTTAAGGGGGTTAGTATTGTGACACCCCAAAAATTTTGGCCTTGTTTTTAATGGAATAAAATTTTGCCAGGATTTAAAACTTTGAATTTTTGAGCTCCATTTTGATTTTTAAATCATTTCCTTCCCTGTTATGATGAGTTTTTCCCAAAGAGAAAACTTTTCAAAAATGTTGTTGGACTTGTTTTAACCTCTCAAGAAAAACTTTCCTTTTATCAGTGTAACTAATTAAATAATTATGTTGCTTGATCTTTATTTTCTTGAAAAGGGTTTTTCTAGGTTAAATGGCCTTAACTGAACTACAACCATTTGATAAATTCACTTAAAATTTCCACAAAAATTTGGAGATGTCATGTGATGTTTTTAAATCACTTTTATGCTAAAATATATTTCATTCATGAAATATTTTGAGCCTTACACTCAATTTTTCTTCTCTGGTCCAGAGTGCATTTTGCACTACAACCTATTTAAATATTTCTTTAAAACTTCTACCAAAACTAAGGGAGGTCAGTAGGAGCCTATTATCCCACCTTGTGCAAAAACCTATTTATGTTCTTTGAAAAAATTTGAGTGAATCAACCTCATCTTCATTCTGGACCAACTAGATGGTTTGTACAGCAACCATGTTTTTACTTGCTCTTTAACCCTTGTTTATTTCTCCTACTTGTAGTCCCCCACATTAAACCCTTAAGTCCAGGAGCATGCACCTTTTGGATCATTTTTGGTTCATGAAATAATGTCATTTATTTCCTGTCCAGAATTGAAGTTTTGTAAAACTTGCACTA
This sequence comes from Triticum aestivum, assembly GCF_018294505.1. Lineage (NCBI taxonomy): Eukaryota > Viridiplantae > Streptophyta > Magnoliopsida > Poales > Poaceae > Triticum > Triticum aestivum. The sequence goes on from NC_057800.1 coordinate 90,329,557, forward strand.
ACAAGTTTCTTCTTTTGTCCAACTAACATCACCACTCTCTCTTTCATCCACAGAGACACTGATCTGGAGATTTTGGCCACTCCAAGAAATGCCTAAGTGCCCTTGGCATTTTGTCAAACACCTGGTGTGCATGGCCAGTTTTGACATGTTTTTGTCTTTGCATTGTGACCTTGCACCTCGGATCATACTAGCATGTCCACTAGGATTCCAGTTGCTCCTAACCTGGGTCTGCTATTTGCCAGCCTCAACCGCGACCTCCAGCATGCTCTTGCATTTCGTCGAGCACACTCAGTGCGTGCACTGGACGCGCCCAGAGCGCGCGTATTGCAGCCACGCGGCCGAGCCGACACGCTGGCCCCCACGGCTTCGGCCCGCTCTGTAGAACCTCGCCACGCGCTCCCCTTCTCTCAGCTACGCGCCAAGCCGCCCCTCGCCACGCCCAGCAAGCCAAGCGCTAGCCGCCGCCGCCGCCCGGCAGCCTCTGGCCATGTCGGTGCCGCCCAAGCCACTCCCACTCGCCACCTGCCCCTGGAGCAGTGCACTCTCGTCCACTAGCTCCTGCCGTCATCCCCAGCCACGCCACGTTGCCCTGCAAGCTACAGCGAGGCGGTTCGCCGGAGAGCTTATCCGGCCGCCGCGGAACCAACCTCGACGAGCTATAAAAGGAGGCCCCCGAGCCACCCCGTGCACGCAGGAAGCCTTAGAATGCTCCCCTAGTTCTCCCATGGCAGCAAATCGACTCGGGGAAGGTCTTCTTCCCCATCTCCGGCAACGGCAGCCGCCACCACTGCCCCGACCAATTCGGCACCACCAGGGCCACCCACTCTCCGTTCTCTCCACCAAGAGCTTCCTCATCCTCCCGTGAGCCATCCCCACTACTCAATTTTGATCGGGGCACACCGCGGGAGAAAAATCACTTTGCTCCCGAGGCCACCTCCGCCGAGAAGCTCGCCGCCGGCAGCTCCCTCCGTCCCCACCTACCTGGCGACCACCGGGAGGATTGCCCTGGAGTGGCGGATCCATCCCCGTTCTCTGAGCCCCGCGGGGAGCCGCCGTTCGCCGGCGATGATCGCCGTTGCCTCGCCTCCGTTCGGGCAGAGGCGGAGGGAGGGATAGACTGGTCAAACCTGACTAGTGGGCCCCCTGGACCCACTGTCAGCGACCTCGTGTCTGTCCACGTGGTTAAGTGGAGGCGTAAAGCCTCAAGTACGCCTCCTCTATACCGAAAGCGTATTTCTATCTGAACCGTTTTCTTTTCTGTTTTATTTTAAATAACAGATTTGACCAAATCTTTGACTGGCTATAACTTTTTAAATATAACTCCAAATGGGTTTGTTCTTTTTCCTACCTTCCTCATATTTGATCTAGTTTATTTTAAGATTTATTTGAAAAATTTTCAAACAACTTTTTGGTTCTGTTCTTGAAATGTGTGTTAATTCAAATATATTTTTAAATAGGATTTTGGGAGAGAGAAGAAACTTTCAAAAGTTTTGGAGTGCACCATGCCTTTCCACACATTGAAGGCAAGCATTCTGAACCCCGGCATAATATTTTGGTGTGATCATTGATACCTTTATAACACCACCGCATTTTGAAGGACTTGTTATTTCATGTGATATGATCATATGCATGGGTGCATGTTGTTGATTTCCATGCTGTTGGAAACGGACACACTTGTGATGATAATCACCCTCTTATGCCTTGCATGCATACCGGCAGGAACCCGGGAAAACCTCTGCCTTGGGTAGGCTTGAGTTTGTCGCCGGTCTCCGTCGGGACGGTTATGTCTGGTATGGCATGGTAAGGTGATATGAGAGGTGACTCTGTTGGATGAGAATATATTTGTCATGCTAATCATGCAGGGAATACTTGAACCTCCTGAGTCGACCGTAGATCGAGTCTTGTTCCGGTAACCCCCATACTTGTTTCGTACTACCACTCGTCTCTACAGCAAGTAGAGTACGGTTCAGTAAGTTGTCAACCTCTTTCCAGCACACACCGTACAGAGAGGCCATGGTGGAAGATATCGGTTGTAGCTGGTAGGCAGGCCACCTGGTCCGGGGGCATGGGTGTTTCCGGTTGGGACCGAGAGGGGAGGCCACCCCTTAGAGCGCGCGATATAAATTTGATCCCATGCTACGCGAGGTTGTAGCCTCCCCACTTAAAGTTTGCTTAACAGGTGTCGTGGGTGATTCCAGACACGTGTGAGATAAGCTGGTGTGTGCAAGTTAGATGTGTTTTCAACAGAAAGACCGTAGACGGAATTAGTCCTGCTGGACTAGAGAAATCCGTTACTCGTGGGTAAAGAGTACACCCTCTGTAGAGAATAAACCAATTCGAATAGCCGTGTCCATGGTTAAGGATTACAGTCTGGGATGGGTCAAGTGTCGGTCTTAGCGTCGGTCTTTGGAGGTGAAACTGTTAATCCAGAAATGGAATTACTACTTGTGACTTGTGATAACTATGATTATTATTATTGTTGACTAACCCATGATATTATTGTTATTATCGTGTATCTCTGGGATGGTTCTACCTCCGGGATATTCACTATGATTGTTTCTTTTAAAGCCCTTTATGTGGCGTCGCTCAGACGCCCGACTGTGGCATTTCTTTTAAAGCCCTTTATGTGGCGTCGCTCAGACGCCTGACTGTGGCATTTCTTTTAAAGTCCTTTATGTGGCGTCGCCCAGACGCCCGACTGTGGCATTTCTTTTAAAGCCCTTTATGTGGCGTCGCCCAGACGCCCGACTGTGGCATTTCTTTTAAAGCCCTTTATGTGGCGTCGCTCAGACGCCCGACTGTGGCATTTCTTTTAAAGCCCTTTATTGTGGCGTCGCCCAGACGCCCGACTGTGGCATTTCTTTTAAAGCCCTTTATGTGGCGTCGCCCAGACGCCCGACTGTGGCATTTCTTTTAAAGCCCTTTATGTGGCGTCGCTCAGACGCCCGACTGTGGCATTTCTTTTAAAGCCCTTTATGTGGCGTCGCTCAGACGCCCGACTGTGGCATTACTTGTTATTTATTTCATAAATTTTTTTTACTACCATGTTATTGCAATTTATTAAAATAACTTGCTTGCACGCATTCGAGATTTATTTATCTTTTGTGACTGACGTCATGAGCATAAAATACTTTTCAGCACATCATTGTTATATTATACCTGTGTTCATAATGTTTGCGAGTACATTCAAAGTACTCACTGGCTTGTCCCTGGCTATTGTCTTGGCCAGATTTTTCTTGCTCGGAGAGGAGCGACGCGATGCCAGCCCCGGAAACCACTCAATGGAGATAGCAGCCTCGCGAAGATAGGAATTTAACCTGGTCAGCTGTTCCCGTGGGGAATGGAGTCCCATAGACACAGATGTTTCACAACCCGCTTCCGCCATCAACCACTAGAAACCATTTGTTGTACCCACAGGCCAGAATGGTCTTGTACTACATATTTTGTATTTTTGCTTGGAGTTTCTGTATCAAGTTGGAGCCTCATCAGCTAACAGTAATCCTGGGGCTGATGAGCACGACGGTCTTTTCTGGAAATTTATTACCCGGAAAACCGGTCGTGACAGCTATGTGACTTGCAAACCTCAACACAAGTATTTCTCAAATTCACAATTAATGTACTAGCATGACTCTCATATCACCATCCTCATGTCTCAAAACAATCATCAAGCATCAAACTTCTCATAGTATTGAACGCACTTTATATGAAAGTTTTTATAATTCCCATCTTGGATGCCCATCATATTAGGACTAGTTTTATAGCCATAGCAAATTACCATGCTGTTCTGAAAGACTCTCAAAATAATATAAGTAAAGCACGAGAGATCAATAATTTCTATAAAATAAAACCACCACCGTGCTCTAAAAATATATAAGTGAAGCACTAGAGCAAAATTATCTAGCTCAAAAGATATAAGTGAAGCACATAGAGTATTCTAATAAATTCTGATTCATGCGTGTCTCTCCCAAAAGGTGTGTACAGCAAGGATGATTGTGGTAAACTAAAAAGCAAAGACTCAAATCATACAAGACGCTCCAAGAAAAACACATATCATGTGGTGAATAAAAATATAGCCTCAAGTAAAGTTACCGATAGATGCAGATGAAAGAGGGGATTTCTTCTGGGGCATCCCCAAGCTTAGGCTTTTGGTTGTCTTTGAATTTTAACTTGGGGTGGCTTGGGCATCCCCAAGCTTAGGCTCTTGCCACTCCTTATTCCAAAATCCATCAAATCTTTACCCAAAAACTTGAAAACTTCACAACACAAAACTTCAAAAGAAAATCTCATGAGCTCCGTTAGTATAAGAAAATAAATGTGGCACCCCGGCTCAGAGCGACCGTTTTACCCTGCATTGCCAGCCCAGAGACCGTGTCTTCTGGCAACAAACAACATACTGGTACAGAAAACAACCGCTTTATTGATGCTAGCGGAACAGAGTTCATATTACAACAGCGGTCGAGGCCAAGCGGCACACGCGGTGCGGCTGAACAATATGTACATTATTTAGTGAACACAAATGGGCCTCGATCCGAGCAACTATGTTGCAGTGTAATAACATCGTAGCGGAAGCTCCATATCACAGGGACACCGATGTGGACACGATCTAGACTCGAACAGCGCTCCTTTCCAACGAGACATTCCTGAAATCTGGCATGACACGCCAGGTCAGTACATTGAATGTACTTGCAAGCTCACAACAAGCATAATCATAATGACAAACAATATCATGATATTTAACCAATTTAAAAGGCAACACTATATGTCAACATGCTATGATCATGCTTGAACGTCCCTTGGGACAACTTACCAACCGTGATCATCCTCAGATCATAAACACACCACCAATGTGGTGAAACACACCACCAACGTGGTCTTTAACAACATGACTCGTGATCCTTACGGCAATCACAACCACGACCAATATCTGATCCCAAATTCCTCGATGGCCTTTCTGCCATCCTCGACAATGCAAAGTTTTATAGCTTAGTGTGCAATTTTTATTATTTGTTGACTCATGGTGGGACCTACTATGAGGTGTCCGTAACCGTGGACGTGGCTATCGATAGATTATACACTCTGCAGAGGTAGCACGATGTACCCACACCACGGAACCCATGGCCTCTCACTCCCATTCGGGTGGACCAACGGCATTCCGACGAAACCCCTCCATTGCCACAGCACTCTCTGGGCCACTCTGACCCAAATCCCCAACGGGCTGGTCCTGGGTGGCCCCGTGTCTACCAAAGACACCTCGACCACCGTCGTGGTCAAACTCCCACTCGGGGACTCGGTACCATAATCTAATCAACGAGCACACAAGATTATGTCTGCTTGCCAGGCCAAGGCAAACACGACATAACCTTCCCTAGATGGAGGCATCGACTAGAGGCCGTGTCAATGGACCGAATCAAGGCCCCCCATAAAGGCGACTATGGTTGCACTGGAAAAAACTCGATTCAGCGGCACCATGACCCAGTCAACGGTGTATTCAAGTTGAGTTATTTTCAGTTTCAACTTTAAACTAACAATGACCGGTGTCATAGCATGCCATGAAATGCAAAACAACACATGCATCATAAAAAAATGACCGAGGTCATCTTTACACCAAGCATAACCGTCAACAACTCACGTTACTCTACTAGCTCAAATTGACTCACAACTGAACCAAAATAGTTTGCAACAAGTTTCATTAATTTCTTACGTAAGAAAGAAACTTCGATAACTTTTTCATAGGCATAACAAAAGATTTTATTATCAACAATTCTTACTTTCTTTATCACTAAATTAAGTTCAAACTTTTTGTAAAACAAGTAATATGATTTAACAGAATATTTTCTAACAAATTTTTATCAATTGCAGGAAGGCAAAAACATAGCTAAACTAACTACCATGCATAACAAAATTATTTCTAACATCACCTCAAATAAGTCTTAACTTGCTTTATCCACTAAACTAGTTTCGACTATTCTATAAATCAGGCATAACAACTATACAACATTTAACAGAATACAAATAACTCAATAATTATTTAAATGCATGGATTAATCATTTCATTCAAGTGAGAAGATCAGAAATATTGAAATGGCATCATAAAAATGTTGATGTGGCTTGCCTTAGTGCAGATGAGGTTCACAAGCCTCCTGGTGATCCTCAAGACAAGCCTCACCTTCTGAAAATAATTTTAAACACAAAAATAAAATATCAAGAACACTTCTGAAATTCACCAGAAATTCTAAACAGCTCAGAAAAATCTCATCTCTGGTGAGCTGTTAGATTTCCTTCCAAAGAACACAATGCAAAAAGAATCAATTCATGTGGACTTATGGTTAAAAAGTTATAACAGTTTGAAGTGTTCTATAAATTCAAATGAATTTGAATAAAAGAAAAAGACTGGGGGGTGACGTCGAAGGCGTAAAGCCCAGGGGCGCTACCACTCGTACCGCTTCGCGCGCGTACCGAGTGGCTGACTAGCGGGCCTCGCTAGTCAGGTGGGGGAAGAGGGGGAGAGAAACAGAGACTGCCGCGGCTTCGCCGGAGCTCTCGCCGGCGACGAGGGCTCTTTAGCCAAAATGAGAGGGAGGGATGGCAAGAGGAGGTCGAGGTGCACCTGCCCGTACCCGTAGCGTGGCTAGGGGTGGTCGGACGGCGTCGGAATCTAGCTCGCGAGCGGAGGCAAAACGAGGAGGTCGTCGGAGTTGAGGAAGACGGCGAGCAGAGGCTGCTCCAGGGGCTCCGAGCAGGCGAGACGGCCTCACCGAAGAGAGGCGGAGGCCCTGGAGAGGTCGCCCAGGCCTGGCAGGGGCTGGAGTTGCCGCGGTGACCAGAGGGGATCGACAGCAAGCTCGAGCTCGATGACAGCGGCCCGAGGCCTGCCCGGCCGGGCTACAACTTCCTACTCGCTCGTGGAGTGTGTGTGAGTGTTTGAGGATGCCCAAGGAGGTTGGGGAGGGGCTCTATTTATAGGCGAGCGGCGAGGGTGCTTCGAGCTCCGTCGGTGGACACCTGTCCACGGTGCCCGGCGACGAGCGGCGTCAGTGAGAGGGGGAGAAGGCAACGGAGGTCACGCGGCCACTGTGGGCGAGCGGAGACGAGCACAGGATCAAGGGGGTGACAACGAGCACAGTGCGCTCCACACTGTTAGGCTGGCCAGACCTTGCCCGTGCTCGCTGCGGCGAGCTACGGCATCGGCGAGTGCCAGGGCGGAGTTAAGGGTGTCGAGACGATGATGGTGGCGAGTTTTGGCAAGGTTTGGCAGGCGGGGGAAGCGAGCACACGCGAACAGAGCGCTCTGCGGCTCCTAGAGCGCATTGACACGCATGCCTGGCATCATGGACATGCGTGGTCACCGCACGAACTCTCTCCTCAGGCCAGCCTTCGTCCAAAAATCATGTCTGGCATGTTGTTCGCGGTGGTTTTGAACTTTACCACAGTTTGGTTTGGATCCAGGTGTCAGGACCCCGACTCCAAGCCACATCGATCTAGCCGATAACACCTCATATCACTTTGCGGCCTCACGCACGGTATTCCACGGGTGTCGCCTTACCGTGGTCTGGGACCATTTGCGCCTTTTGGCTCACGTATATGATATGTCGCTAGCATCCATATGACAGAGAGCCCGGGCCGACATGGCTAGTCGTGAATCCAAAGCGGCACAGACCTATGGAGACAGGCATACAAGAATCATATCGAGCATGTCGGTCATCAGCGAGAGATTCCGGGCTGTTGCACTGGGCTAACACGACACTGGGGAACCCGGGCTGTAGCAGGCTAGGCAGGACTCCGGATGTCACCGCGTGACATTTCCCCGAAGGGACAGACATAGGAACGACGAGAAACACATGCCGGCCAGTCAAGTGTCCTGAGCAGTAGTGCTGGGCTAGCAGGACTCCGGTGAACCGGGCTGTAGCGGACTACTATGGCTTGAGGAACACTAGACTACATTTCCCCATAAGAAAGGCTGCCAAGGATAAACAACTAGATTGTCGGATCCCACTCATAGCAAGCATTTCAATCATACACACAATATGCCCGATATGAGTACATACAACATGGCATCACAACAAAACTCTACAACTCAAGTACTTTATTTAAAGGCTCCAGAGAGCCATACATAACAAGTTCATACAGATAGGGGTCACATGACCCGACACTCAAGTCATACAATCATACAAGCACATGCGAAAGCAACTAGTCTGAGTACAGACACTAGAAAGAAAGAAGGCTTCTCGAAGCCTGTCTATCTACATAGGGCCCTCCATGGCCAGGATCACCACCTGGGTGGCTAGTCACTCGTCGACGTCAAGGTCTACGTAGAACCCATCGGAGGGGCGGTGTTGTCCTCTAAAAACAGTAATTAAGCAAACATGAGTACAAAGGTACTCAGCAAGTCTTACATCAGAACCTAATATACATGCTCATTCTCAAGAAGGTGGTGGGGTTATTGTAGCAAGCCAACTTTGAATCTTGGCTAAGCTATCCTACGGTACTCCACTAGTAAAATAGTTTTCGCACACGAGTCCACTACTCACCAACACAATACTCCACCGGGGTTCCTCTCTCGTCATCCTACGAGAGGGCCATCCTCGGTACTCACACTTATCTTGAGTCTTTCAGTAGTATCCATTAACTTGTCTATGAACTGTATAGGCAACCAAGTAGTCCTTTACCGCGGACGCGGCTATTCGAATAGTTTTATACCTTGCAGGGGTGTACTTCTTCATACACGCTTTCACCACTTACTGCCATTTACACGACATGTACTCGGCAACCTTCAAGCGGAAGCCCAGCGAGGGTGTCGGCCACGGCCTACCTAAACACTTAAGTCTCTAGTCCAGGTTTATCGCCTATCCAGGTTCCATCCGCAGGGAGTCCAGCCGAGGTTTCCACTTACGGCCCGAACGATGTGAACAGGGTTCCCGAGACACCAAATGGGTGACTCGGTACATCGTGCCATGGTGTATCTACTGCAACATAGCCCACCCCTAGGGTCAGCGCTACACACGGCCGCCAACACATAACCTACAAACACCCGAAACTATTTGAAACTCCTGGAAAGAGTACTAGGGTATTAAGAAGCCGAGAGGGTCAATTAAGGATCCCAATGCATGGTAGTAGCTGAATCTTAAATCACACATACAGATCTCAGTTCTTAGGGACGGCCTCAATGAAACAACCCACCATGTACTCCTACATGGCCTCTCATCGATACCTTTACCAAAACATGTTCACACTTCCCTCACGTTACCGACATAATCATTTCACTCTAGCCCATCACCCAGATGATCCAGACCTGACACAACTCTAAGCATAGCAGGCATAGCAAGGTAGGAAACACATACATGGCTCAACCAACTCCTACACATGCTAGTGGGTTTCATCTAGTTACTATGGCAATGACAGGTCATGCAGAGGATAAGGGTTCAACTACCATAGCACACAGCAGTTTGAATCGCGTTGCCTTAATGCAGTAAACAAGAGAAGAAGCGAGAACATGGGTTTGTATCAGAATGTTCAATGGGTTGCTTGCCTGTTGTAGTGGTAGTAGGGTACTACCCTTCAGACGGATACTCGGGGTTATCCTCGGAGGCATAACCTACCACGAAAGACACACCGAAGCATAATCAACACATGGCAATATGCAACAATAAGATGCATGCTATGACATGGCAAGATGAAAGTATCTTGGCCTAATGCAAGCTAAAACAGAAGGGGATGAACTCATTTGAATCAAAGATTCAAATATTAGCTCATTAAACATGGCCTTATTAGAGCATCACCTTATTCTGCTTAAACAGCAAGGTTAACTTGTTTTGTCATGCATTAAACCATTACAGATGGATAGATTGAATTTTTCTGATCATTTTTCATATATAAATCTTTGCATTTGGAGCTATGGTTGATTTTCTATGATTTTTAGAAGTTTTGACTATTTCCTGGAATTTCCTATTAAAGAATAAATCCAGTAATTGAATTAATGCGTCAGCATGACATAGATGTGATGTCAGCGGGTCAACTGGGTCGGCCAGGTCAAACCTGACTGGTGGGCCCTCTCTGTCAGTGTCACAACTAGTTAACAGAATTAGATTAACACTAATTAGCTGTCAGTGGGGCCTGGGCCCACATGTCAGTGACTGAACTAATTAAACTTAGTTAAAACTAATCCTAAACTAATTAGCAGACTGGCCCCACTTGTCATAGACTTAGGGGGGGTCTACCTGGGCCCACACAGGGGTCAAACTGAGTCAAACTCGCCGGCGTTTAGCCGCCGGCGAGGCCAGACGCGGCGGAGGGCTGCGGGTTTCGTGCTCCGGCAACCAAAACGACGGCGGAGGGCATCTACGCATAGCTGGGAGCAAACCGCATTGAGTGGTGGCAGTGGGTGGAGCTAGGGTGGCCGGAAACGTCGCCGGCGACGACCTTGGCAGCCGCCGGAGTTCGGGCGAGGCCGAAACCGAGGCTGCGGGGCACGGCGAGGCGCGTGGAATGGTGCTACGGGCTCCTGGGAGCGCGTGGAAGACGAAGGCGTGCTCGGATTCGAGCCTACGCGCCTGTGGCCACGGCGGTGACATGGCCGGCGGAGCCGAGCTCTCGGCCTCGATGGCAGAGGGGGTTGGAGGACGCGGATCAGCGCGGGGAGAGGGGCGGAAGAAAGATGGGCTCACAGCGGTTGCAGAACGCGTCTCAGCGGGCTCGGGGGAGGTCGGACGTCGTCGGGGCGTTGCCGGCGATCTCGGCGGACCGAGGAAGAAGAAGGCGTCGGGGAGGTGCTTGGAGGCGTCCGGCATCGCGTGAGTCGACGAGGAGGTCGAGGACGGCAGCGCGGAGCTAATGGGCTTGTCGGAGAGGCGAGGGGGTGGTTCTGGTGACGACTACAGCGAACGGCGGCGAGGATCGCACTCGGCCATCGCGGGAGAGGGTGAGGGAGACAAGGGGGAGAGTGAGGGAGGGATAGAGGGGGACGTGGGGGTCGGCGTGGCACCCCTAGACGCCTCCAGGGCGTCGGCAGAAGCAGGAGGTGGCCGGCGTGTGGCCGCGGGCACCGGCCACGCGCTCCTCGTCCTCCTGGTGGGAGGAGGAGGACGGCTGGCAAGGCCAGTCGGCTGGGCCGAGCCAGGTGGGCTGGGCCAGCACAGGTGAGACCTAGGTGGGTTTCCCTCTCTCTTTTTCTTATTTGTTTCTGTTTTCTATTTTTTTTCTACAACTGTTGGGCTTTATTAAAAATACTAAAACGTTTCCAAAAATCCTGAAAATAATTGTGGGCTCTGTTTAGAATATTTCCAACAGCAAACATTCATTTCCAGAATTATTTGAGCATTTAAATTATTTTATAGCATTTAAATGCCCAAAATCAAATACTTATGATTTAATTCAATGACCTTCTGTTGACCTAGAAAATTGTGCACCAATTTTGCCAGAGGTTCCAACCCAAGACAAAGAGAGTGAACTTTTTAGAAGGGCATTTCAGGTTCATTGAAAATAATTTTAGTAAACCCTAGTTGTTTCCAGGGGGTGTTGGGGGTTCTGTCATCCCCATTTCAAACTTAAAAGGAAATTAAACATGATGCACACTCTAATACTTGAACTAGCTAGGGTGTGACAACTCACCCCCACTCAAAAGAATCTCGTCCCGAGATTTAGGATCCTCCGGAAAGAAGGTGGGGTACTCGAGTCAAAGACGATCCTCCCTTTCCCAGGTGGCTTCTTTCTCGGGATGGTGTGACCATTGAACCTTGAGAAACTTGATATTAAGATGTCGAGTGGTACGCTCGGCTTGATCAAGGATACGAACGGGATATTCCTGATATGAGAGGTTATCTTGTAAATCAAGCGTTTCGTAGTCGACTCCACGGATAGGATCCGCGAAGCAATGCCTGAGTTGAGAAACGTGGAAGACATCGTGAACTCTGGAAAGATGCGAAGGTAGTTCCAATTGGTAGGCAACTTCTCCCCGTTTGGCAAGAATGTGAAAGGGTCCAATGTAACGAGGAGCCAATTTGCCTTTGATACCGAAACGATGGGTTCCCTTTAACGGAGTAACCCGAAGGTAAGCCTTCTCACCGACTTCATAATTCATAGGCTTATGTTTTCGATCATATTGACTCTTTTGACGAGATTGGGCTGTTTTCAATTTCTCACGAATAACGCGAACCTGTTCTTCTGCTTCCTGAATCATATCCGGGCCAAAGAGTTGTCTTTCCCCGGTTTCTGACCAGTTAAGAGGCGTTCGACATTTTCGTCCATAGAGAACTTCGAAAGGAGCCTTTCCCAAGCTGGCTTGATAACTGTTGTTATAAGCAAACTCTGCGAATGGAAGGCAATTCTCCCAACCCATTCCGAACGAGATGACAGAGGCTCGGAGCATATCTTCTAGAATTTGATTGACTCGTTCTACTTGACCACTTGACTGAGGATGGAAGGCGGTGCTAAAGGAGAGATGAGTTCCCATAGCATTTTGGAAACTTTCCCAAAATCGAGAGGTGAAGAGACTCCCACGGTCTGAGTTAATTTCCAATGGAACACCATGAAGAGACACTATTCGGGAGATGTACAAATCGGCTAGCTGGCTAGCGGTGATACTCTCACGAACAGGTAGAAAGTGGGCTACTTTGGAAAGACGGTCGATCACGACGAAGATGGCATTATTCCCTCTCTTGGTCCTGGGAAACCCAGTGATGAAATCCATACTGATTTTATCCCATTTCCACTCGGGAATAGCCAAAGGTTGAAGGGTGCCAGTAGGCCGTTGATGCTCTTCTTTAACACGACGACAAACGTCGCAATTAGCAATGTATTGAGCGATTTCTCTCTTCATCCTAGTCCACCAAAACCTCTGGCGTAGGTCTTGATACATTTTAGTACTACTGGGATGAATGGTGAGAGGGGATTCATGAGCTTCCTTAAGAATCAACTAGCATAGATGTTGTTTCCTGGGAACCACCAAGCGGTTCTCGAAGAACACAGCACCTCGCTCATCCATGTAAAAACATTTAGCAACTCTGCTAGCGATGTTTTCCTTAATCCGAGATATGCCCTTATCATACCGCTGGGCGGTTATGATTTGATCCATAAGGTTAGGTTTCGCCACCAGGGTGGATAGAAAACCTCGAGGAACAATGTGAAGATTAAGCTTACGAAATTCCTCATGGAGAAGTGGTTGACTTTGTTGTAACATCAGGTTGTTACAATAGGACTTACGACTTAGCGCATCAGCCATGACATTGGCTTTGCCCGGGGTGTAAGTTATTCCTAAGTCGTAATCCGAGATCAACTCAACCCAACGTCTTTGCCTGAGATTCAAATCTGGTTTGGTGAAGATATATTTCAAACTTTGGTGATTGGTGAAGATCTCGCAACGATTACCGAGGAGGTAATGTCGCCAAGTTTTAAGTGCATGGACTACAGCTGCAAGCTCTAGATCATGTGTGGATAATTTTCCTCATGTGGGTGTAATTGCCATGAAGCATAGGCAATTACCTGACGATCCTGCATGAGTATGCAACCTATTCCTTGTCGCGAGGCGTCGCAATAGATAATAAATTCCTTGGAGAAATTTGGTGGTCCAGTACAGGAGCAGATGTCAGGCATCTTTTCAGTTCCTGAAAGCTGAACTCGCACTGTGGAGTCCACTCGAACTTTTTATCTTTATTGAGGAGTTCAGTTAGAGGTTTAGCAACCTTGGAGAAATTCTCAACGAAGCGGCGGCAATAACTCGCTAAGCCAAGGAAGCTCCGAACTTGCTTGACCGTCTCAGGTGGATTCCAATCAAGGACGGCTTGAACTCGCTCGGGATTGACATCAATACCCTTACCAGAGATTACATGTCCTAGATAGGTCACTTATGGCAACCAAAATTCACACTTGGAGAATTTGGCATAAAGGCGATGCTCTCGAAGTTTCATCAATACCAGCCTTAGATGTTCGGCATGTTCCTCTTCATTCTTGGAGTAGATGAGTATGTCATCGAGGTATACTACGACGAATTTATACAGATACTCCATGAAGACCGAGTTCATTAACTGGGAGAAGGTAGCTGGGGCATTGGTTAAACCGAAGGACATAACGGTGTACTCGTATTGGCCATAACGAGTAACAAAGGCCGTTTTGGGAATGTCCCCGTTTCTGATTTTGATTTGATGGTAACCCAACCTCAAATCCATCTTGGAAAAGACTGAGGATCCAGTGAGCTGATCATACAGATCGTTGATCCTGGGAAGCGGATACTTGTTCTTGATGGTGACCAAGTTGACAGGTCGGTAATATACAACCATTCGATCCGTTCCATCCTTCTTCTTGACGAAGAGGACGGGGCAAGCCCAAGGAGAGGAACTAGGAAGGATGAAACCCTTTTTCAAGGACTCATCGAGTTGGTTATTAAGCTCGGCTAGTTCTAAGGGTGCCATCTTGTAGGGTCTTCTAGAAATTGGAACGGTTCCTGGAACAAGGTCTATCACAAACTCAACATCCCTGTCAGGTGGAACACCTGGCAGTTCTTCTGGAAAGACATTCGGAAAGTCTCGGACTACTGGAACATCCTCAAGGTCTAGAAGGGGGTTGGCATTTAGGGAGTAGAGCTGGCGCTTGGCCACTCGAGTTAAGACATTGACTGTCTTGCCCGATGGGTGAGTAAGTTGAACGGTTCTAGTGGCACAATCAAGCTTAGCATAATGAGCTGACATCCAGTCCATACCCAAAATGATGTTTATGTCCGAGGACTTGAGAGCTATTAAGGAAGCAAGGAAGACTAGTCTATCGACAAGAATTTCGTTCCCGTGGCTTACTCTAGAAGTTTGCCATTTGGAACCCGGAGTTTGAATTACCATGGAAGTGGGCATGTCACAGAATGTCGTGTTATGCAATCGAGCATAGTTCTCGGATATGAATGAATGAGATGCTCCAGTATCGAAAAGAACAGATGTCGGATGGAAGTTAACAAGGAGCGTACCAATGACGATGTTAGGATCCTCATGAGCCTCCTTGGCTGAAACATAGTTGACATGGCCACGGGCAGTGGTGGCCATCTTGGCGTAGAATGTCTTTCCCGCAGGCTTACCACGGCCAACGGACTTTCCAGTTTGATTGGGGTTGTTCTGGGGACACTCTCGACTATAGTGACCTGGCTCCCCACACTTGAAGCATGTCACCACATTGGGGCGTGGAGCAGCATTAGCAGCGGGGCCACCATAGGGCTTGGGCGGTGCAAATTGCTGGTTGGGACGAGGCGCCTCAAAGGATGGCCTCGGGATGACCCTGGGTGGCAGTGCCATGCTTGGGATCCACACCCGGCACTTCTGAGCTCCAGAGCCGGATGAAGAGCCAAAATCACGGGAGTGCTTGCGTGAAGCATCATAATCAGTCTGGCCTGTCTCAGCACTGATGGCTTTGTTGACCAACTTCTGAAAGGATGTGCACTCGTGCAGACGAAGATCGCGGCGAAGCTCAGGGCTAAGTCCCTTGCGGAACCTTGCCTGCTTCTTAGCGTTAGTAGATACCTCTTCAGGGGCATAACGTGCCAGATTCCCAAATTCACGACTATATGCATCCACAGTCAGTCTTCCTTGGGTGAAATTGCAGAACTCCTCCCTCTTGCGATCCATGAGACCTTCCGAAATGTGATGTTCACGGAAAGCTTCACTGAATTCAGCCCAAGTAGTAATTTGGCCGACCGGGCGCATAGCTTCGAAGTTTTCCCACCAGAGGCTAGCAGGGCCTTCGAGGTGATAGGCAGCATAAGTAACCTTGTCGGCTTCGGCTACGTTAGCAGAACGTAGCTTGTGGGTAATGCTGCGAAGCCAGTCATCCGCGTCGAGGGGCTCGACGGAATGGTTAAACTTTGGTGGGTACAGCTTGATAAAGTCATTATTGACACCAAGTCATTTCACTGATGGCGTGCAGTGTTCTGCTCAATCCGCTCTAGCAGGCGGTTAGTCTCACACTTGTTTCTTTCCGCCTCCAGCATCACTTCGGCCAGAGAAGGCGGGTGAGGCAGATTTTCACCCATAGCTGCACTGGCTTCCCCCTGCTCCGAGGCAGCAGGGTTGCTGCGGGTGTTGACCATCCTAGGAGATAACAAGACAACGGTTTAGATAAGGATGGCTTAAACTTAGCAATGTAGTGCAGAATGTAATGGATAACACGGAATGCAGAGATGTTCATCCGTATGTCATGGTAATATAAAACTGCCATATATATACCAACGGTCATACACATCATACATAGTTTAGTACAAGCCCAGGCTACAATACAACTATGATGAAAGACGTTACATCTCATCCGAGGCATTCCAAGCTCCTATACATTATTTGTCTACACCTCCGGAATTGATTACACCCAAAGTCATATTCCACAAGTCACGTAGGACAGTGGAGATACAACTACTACAATACTAGTGATACTACTACTAACTCAGACAGCTCCATAGTAGTCCTCATAGAAGTCACCTCCATAGCCTGGAAGTTCAACATGATCATCCGGGAACAGACGGTCCTGAGGAGCCTGTGGACCATAGGGGCTAGGATGAGGTCTTGGACCAAAAAACGGTGGCCTGTGGGGACCATGGGGTGGGGTGATGCCTCCCACATCACGCCAATCCACCATGTCTGGCAGAGCAGATCTCACAGGATACAGATCCCTTGTATCCATACATCCAGCTTGCACCGCAGGTGCAAACCGAGTCAATGTGGCCCAATGATCAGCACGGGTATTGAAAAGCTCCAACCTCAAGGCCCGATTCTCTCGGTCCTTATCTTCGAGCATCTCGGCAGTGGTACGAGTTAATGAGTCCTCCTGAGTGGAGTTAGCATAGATAGCCTGAAGATACCCTTGCGCTCCTGGAAGTGAAGCTGGCATGTAATGGAAGTCGGTGTTCCGAAGCAGGCTAGTCCGGACTCGCATGATGGTCATCATGGAATAGGCAGCATCCTGCACAGCCATCTCAACAGTAACCCCGAGTCCATAGGAACAGTGAAGGGGCTCAGTAGATCCAGGATAAGAAGGAAATATCCTGACAGTGCAGAAATATTGGCTTTGACTAAAGTCTCGGAATTGCTCTTCGACGGTGTATTCGGGATACCAACGGTAACCCGTCTCGATCATTACCTGGACTAACATAGCAGTATGACCGGGCACGTCGAGGCACCGGGTCAGGCGAACCACTTGGTTTTGAGCATGGTTGGCCATCCGAAAGCACAACCACAATGCAAAGACATTAGAATTTCTAGGGAAAATTGGACAGCATAACAGTTGTAAATGCTCAGAAAAAGATTTGAGACATCCACAACAGTTTGCAATACCACTCAACAACATCATATCAAGGTTCTGATCCAATTAGCAACATACTAAAAATAGTAGAAACTGAACTGGGACTTGTAACAACAATCCTATAAGCTACTACGGATTAGTAACACGTGACCTGATAGAAGAAGAGAGCCTAGTCCTTAACCCATGTTGAATGAGAAGAGAATGACTCAGAGCAGAGAGCATAAGGTAAAGGAGTAAAAGAGCCTTACGTTCCCTCCCACAATCAATTCCCCTACATATAACTAAAGCATTTCTAGACTCGACATCGACCAGTTTGGCTCAACGAACATACAGGCAGTCCGGCTCTGATGCCAATGCTGTCAGGACCCCGATTCCAAGCCACATCGATCTAGCCGGTAACACCTCATATCACTTTGCGGCCTCACGCACGGTATTCCACGGGTGTCACCTTACCGTGGCCCGGGACCGTTTGCGCCTTTTGGCTCACGTATATGATAGTGTCGCTAGCATCCATATGACAGAGAACCCGGGCCGACATGGCTAGTCGTGAACCCAAAGCGGCACAGACCTATGGAGACAGGCATACATGAATCATATCGAGCATGTCGGTCATCAGCGAGTGATTCCGGGTTGTAGCACTGGGCTAACAGGACTCCGGGGAAACCGGGCTGTAGCAGGCTAGGCGGGACTCCGGATGTCACCGCGTGACATTTCCCTGAAGGGACAGACATAGGAACGACGAGAAAAACATGTCGGCCAGTCAAGTGTCCTGAGCAGTAGTGCTAGGCTAGCAGGACTCTGGTGAACCGGGCTGTAGCGGACTACTATGGCTCGAGGAACACTAGACTACATTTCCCCATAAGAAAGGCTGCCAAGGATAAACAACTAGATTATCGGATCCCACTCATAGCAAGAATTTCAATCATACACACAATATGCCCGATATGAGTACATACAACATGGCATCACAACAAAACTCTACAACTCAAGTACTTTACTTAAAGGCTCCAGAGAGCCATACATAACAAGTTCATACAGATAGGGGTCACATGACCCGACACTCAAGTCATACAATCATACAAGCACATGCGGAAGCAACTAGTCTGAGTACAGACACTAGAAAGAAAGAAGGCTTCTCGAAGCCTGTCTATCTACATAGGCCCCTCCATGGCCAGGATCACCACCTGGGTGGCTAGTCACTCATCGACGTCAAGGTCTATGTAGAACCCATCGGAGGGGGCGGTGTTGTCGTCTAAAAACAGTAATTAAGCAAACATGAGTACAAAGGTACTCAGCAAGTCTTACATCAGAACCTAATATACATGCTCATTCTCAAGAAGGTGGTGGGGTTATTGCAGCAAGCCAGCTTTGACTCTTGGCTAAGCTATCCTACGGTACTCCACTAGTAAAATAGTTTTCGCACACGAGTCCACTACTCACCAACACAATACTCCATCGGGGTTCCTCTCTCGTCATCCTACGAGAGGGCCATCCTCGATACTCACACTTATCTTGAGTCTTTCAGTAGTATCCATTAACTTGTCTATGAACTGTATAGGCAACCAAGTAGTCCTTTACCGCGGACGCGGCTATTCAAATAGTTTTATACCCTGCAGGGGTGTACTTCTTCATACACGCTTTCACCACTTACCGCCGTTTACACGACATGTACTCGGCAACCTTCAAGCGGAAGCCCAGCGAGGGTGTCGGCCACGGCCTACCTAAACACTTAAGTCTCTAGTCTAGGTTTATCGCCTATCCAGGTTCCATCCGCAGGGAGTCAGGCCGAGGTTTCCACTTACGGCCCGAACGATGTGAACAGGGTTCCCGAGACACCAAACGGGTGACTCGGTACACCGTGCCACGGTGTATCTACCGCAACATAGCCCACCCCTAGGGTCAGTGCTACGCGTGGCCGCCAACACATAACCTACAAACACCAGAAACTATTTGCAACTCCTGGAAAGAGTACTAGGGTATTAAGAAGCCGAGAGGGTCAATTAAGGATCCCAATGCATGGTAGTAGCTGAATCTTAAATCACACATACACATCTCGGTTCTTAGGGACGACCTCAATGAAACAACCCACCATGTACTCCTACATGGCCTCTCATCGATACCTTTACCAAAACATGTTCACAGTTCCCTCATGTTACCGACATAATCATTTCACTCTAGCCCATCACCCAGATGAACCAGACCTGACACAACTCTAAGCATAGCAGGCATAACAAAGTAGGAAACACATACATGGCTCAACCAACTCCTACACATGCTAGTGGGTTTCATCTAGTTACTATGGCAATGACAGGTCATGCAGAGGATAAGGGTTCAACTACCGTAGCACACAGCAATTTGAATCACGTTGCCTTAATGCAGTAAACAAGAGCAGAAGCGAGAACATGGGTTTGTATCGGAATGATCAATGGGTTGCTTGCCTATTGTAGTGGTAGTAGGGTACTGCCCTTCAGATGGATACTCGGGGTTATCCTCGGAGGCATAACCTACCACGAAAGGCACACCAAAGCATAATCAACACATGGCAATATGCAACAATAAGATGCATGCTATGACATGCCAAGATGAAAGTGTCTTGGCCTAATGCAAGCTAAAACATAAGGGGATGAACTCATTTGAATCAAAGATTCAAATATTAGCTCATTAAACATGGCCTTATTAGAGCATCACCTTATTCTGCTTAAACAGCAAGGTTAACTTGTTTTGTCATGCATGAAACCATTACAGATGGATAGATTGAATTTTTCTGATCATTTTTCATATATAAATCTTTGCATTTGGAGCTATGGTTGATTTTCTATGATTTTTAGAAGTTTTGACTATTTTCTGGAATTTCCTATTAAAGAATAAATCCAGTAATTGAATTAATGCGTCAGCATGACATAGATGTGACGTCAGCGGGTCAACTGGGTCGGCCAGGTCAAACCTGACTGGTGGGCCCTCTCTGTCAGTGTCACAACTAGTTAACAGAATTAGATTAACACTAATTAGCTGTCAGTGGGGCCTGTGCCCACATGTCAGTGACTGAACTAATTAAACTTAGTTAAAACTAATCCTAAACTAATTAGCAGACCGGCCCTACCTGTCATAGACTCAGGGGGTCTACCTGGGCCCACACAGGGGTCAAACTGAGTCAAACTCGCCGGTGTTTAGCCGCCGGCGAGGCCAGACGTGGCGGAGGGCTGCGGGTTTCGTGCTCCGGCAACCAAAACGATGGCGGAGGGAATCTACGCATAGCTGGGAGCAAACCGCATCGAGTAGTGGCAGTGGGTGGAGCTAGGGTGGCCGGAAACATCGCCGGCGACGACCTTGGCGGCCGCCGGAGTTCGGGCGAGGCCAAAACCGAGGCTGCGGGGCACGGCGAGGCGCATGGAATGGTGCTACGGGCTCCTAGGAGCGCGTGGAAGACGAAGGCGTGCTCGGATTCGAGCCTACGCGCCTGTGGCCACGGCGGCGACATGGCCGACGGAGCCGAGCTCTCGGCCTCGATGGCAGAGGGGGTTGGAGGACGCGGACAAGCGCGGGGAGAGGGGCAGAAGAAAGATGGGCTCACAGCGGTTGCAGAACGCGTCTCAGTGGGCTCGGGGGAGGTCGGACGTCGTCGGGGCGTTGCCGACGATCTCGGTGGACCGAGGAAGAAGAAGGCGTCGGGGAGGTGCTTGGAGGAGTCCGTCGTCGCGTGAGTCGACGAGGAGGTCGAGGACGGCAGCGCGGAGCTAATGGGCTTGTCAGAGAGGCGAGGGGGTGGCTCTGGTGACGACTACGGCGAACGGCGGCGAGGATCGCGCTCGGCCATCGCGGGAGAGGGTGAGGGAGACGAGGGGGGGAGTGAGGGAGGGAGAGAGGGGGACGTGGGGGTCAGCGTGGCACCCCTAGACGCCTCCAGGGCGTCGGCAGAAGCAGGAGGTGGCCGGCGTGTGGCCGCGGGCGCTGGCCACGCGCTCCTCATCCTCCTGGCGGGAGGAGGAAGACGACTGGCAAGGCCAGTCGGCTGGGCCGAGCCAGGTGGGCTGGGCCAGCACAGGTGAGACCTAGGTGGGTTTCCCTCTCTCTCTTTTTCTTATTTGTTTCTGTTTTCTATTTTTTCTACAACTGTTGGGCTTTATTAAAAATACTAAAACGTTTCCAAAAATCCTGAAAATAATTGTGGGCTCTGTTTAGAATATTTCCAACAGCAAACATTTATTTCCAGAATTATTTGAGCATTTAAATTATTTTATAGCATTTAAATGCCCAAAATCAAATACTTATGATTTAATTCAATGACCTTCTGTTGACCTAGAAAATTGTGCACCAATTTTGCCAGAGGTTCCAACCCAAGACAAAGAGAGTGAACTTTTTAGAAGGGCATTTCAGGTTCATTGAAAATAATTTTAGTAAACCCTAGTTGTTTCCAGGGGGGTGTTGGGGGTTCTGTCATCCCCATTTCAAACTTAAAAGGAAATTAAACATGATGCACACTCTAATACTTGAACTAGCTAGGGTGTGACACCAGGTGCAGTAGAGAAAATTTTACAGGTCTGGTAAGTTTTTGGACAGTAACTTTGTGATGTTACTGTGGTCAAATGGCTGCGAGTTTGAAGCTGTGCTTTGGAGGCTAGCTTAGAGTTACTAAGGTAAACAAGCACAAGAAAGATCAGGTCAAATGGAGCAAGTAAAATGGTAGTTGTTGTAGAAACCACCATTTCTGTCCAGAACAGAAAAGATTTTCTGTAGCAAAAATATTCCAAAAAATTATGAAATATTTTTGCTCAGGGAGGTTCCCTAGGGTCCCTAGAATATTTGTGAATTATCTTAGAATTTTTTGAGCCATAAAAATTAGGGTTGCTTTGGAGCAAACGGATTTGGCTTAGGATTTTAGAGAGAAAATGAATATTTTTCATTTAAGAAAAATATTTCAACGATTATTTGGTGGTGGATCAGAAGTGAAATGATGGTTTGGGAGAGAAATGAACACTTGGGTGAAAGCCAAGGATGCCCAAGTGTTTATGTCCAAATGAAAAGATTCAAAAACTCCATGTTTCAAAAAAATTCAAATGAAAACTCAAACAAATAAGAGAGGGTAAAAACCAGGCTGTCACAATAAAGCACCACTTTTAGGTACTGTAATGAACTCATTCTTTATTTATATTGGTGTTAAACTGTAACATCCCAAATTTTCAATTTGGATCTTATACATAGGTCATCATATGCATATCATATTTTATTTGCTTTTCGTTCGCGATCCTAGAAATCCTAAGCAACTCAAGGACCCACGGAGAGAGTTGGGGATTTCATTTATTTTCATATTTGAATTTTTTCTCAAATTTGAAGAGAGGATCATTTTGGTTTTAATATTTTCCTCTCCGAAATATTTCCGATATTAAAATAAAAGAGAGAAGATAATATGACTTCTTCAAAAAGAGAGAAATTTTTGAGGAAAGGTTTTAGAATCAAATAAAAATTTTATTTGGATTTTATTCAAGATTTTATTTGAATTAGAAAAACAATATGCATTTTTCAAATTTGCATTTATGTTCACTTTGTTCTAAATACTTTATTTAGATAGCGAAAATTATTTTGGCATTTTTAGAAAATTTTATATTTATTTAGGATTTTTTCTTCGGTGGATTTTTTTTAAAAGTTTTGGTCGACTAGGCCAACAGCCCAGCCGAGCATGCCGGCCCACCTCAGCGCCGCCGCCTTTCTTCCGCGGAGCCCCGCCACCGCACGGACGCCGAGTCTAGCTCGGTCACGCCGCCCTGCCGCCTTGCCCCCTCCCCCAAGCCGCCCTGCCCCGCCCCCTCTTATAAGCCACCGCCCCCACCGCCTCTCCTCTACACCCCAGCCCGCAGTCGCCGCTACCTCCCAAGCCGCGCACCATTTCCGCCTGCTGCCGCACCGTCGCTTGTGCCATTTCCGCTTGCCGCC